>NC_063191.1:21423363-21723363 GCF_017589495.1 Alosa alosa
GCAGACCCCTTTGGCAGGCGAGGCAGAGAGACATCAGAACGGTTGACATAGAACAGGCCAAACCTTTCCGCAAAACCAGGTGTCCATTCAAGGTTGTCCATTAGGGTCCAGGCTGTGTAACCACGGAGGTCAACACCATCAAGCAGGAATGCTGAACATTTGACACAAGAACAGATATCAAAAATATGACCTTGCTTTAAACTCAGATGTCCAAATGCCAACAGATGCTAAATTAATCACACATATTCAGGGCATATATTGCCTGTTACTGTTCTGTGAGCTACTGCTACCAATGGCCTTGATAATATAACAGACTGTGCAGTGCTGTACCTTTCATGGCATTGTTGATGTAGTTTTCGTAATAATATATCCTGGGAGTATCATTCAGATCGATTGGGCCTCGTTCTGAGACACCATTCTCTGTGACGTATATGGGGGGGTTTCCATAATCTTCCTTGATAAATTTAAGGATCTTTCTGAATCCAGTGGGAGTCATCTTTAGCCATGGGGAGCCAGAGTCCAGCCAGGACCGATCAGCAACTGTACCCACCCCCCTGGAGGGAACAGATGGGGATGCTTGTAGCATAAACATTCTTATGGACCCTTTCAAGAGAGTTCCATTATCAGCATCATAGTTGGCCCCACAAGACTTCCTTTTTAACATTCCATATGTTATCTTAATGCAGAGGAAGTAGATTGGGGCCCAAATAGAACGCTCAAGCATTGTTTTTGTTTTTATTGTTGAAAGGGTCTATAATTAGGTCAGGATTTGGCTTGGCAGCATTTTACTTGAACTATGGCAAGCAAATTAACAATAAAAGAATCTAAATGGTTGTTAGACCTCATTACAGATTGCAGTTAATGCTTATGGAAATGATCAGTTAAACCTAAATGAATGGAACCTCTCAAAAGTGAATTGTGTATATGAAGCACCAGTACCTACCTATCAGCATCATAGATTTGAAGGTTTTTATCAAAGGCCTTTGGGAAAGTCAGGACTGAGGTGTACTGGTTAAAGTCCAAAGAAGTCATAAGTGCCATTTATTCTCTTTATCTCTTCAGGAGTGAATTCAGGAAGACTGCAAAGATAGACCTTACACTTACACTTACACTTACACTTACACTTATACTGAACAGATAGTGCTCTGCACATGGCCATACAGCACAACAAATAGGAGCTGTGTCATACATCATTAACTATGCAGATAGAGAAGGAGGTCTCATACCGAGATTTGAGGAGTCCTGCAGCTAAGCTTCTTTCACGTATGGTGGTTTTCATCATTTCATTGTAATCACCTTTGAAGATGGGGTTAGCAAACCAGCCCATATAGAACTACGGAAGTCAAAGTGTTTAATATAGATCCTTTTTCTTTACATTGAAAATGTTAAGTATAACAGAGCTGAAAGAGAAATAACTCACATTGTCTGGTATTCTGTTAATGTAATGGTATCTTTATTATCTTAATTTTGTCTTTTCTATTCCTTTATGTGCATATTTTGCATTTTGGTTAAGAGTGCTTAGAATGTCACCTGAACGTATCGTCTGGCAGCATCAATGTCCTCCTGCTTGTAAGGGTTGCGAGGCTCTGCCCAGTCTGAGTTGATGGTAATGGAGATGATGCCACCCTGTGTAGGGCGATACTTGTTATTGTAGAGATGCCAGGCTTCAGCATGGGCCTTCAGAAGGTTATGGCCCACAATATATGGTCGAGTGCCTGGCCGAAGGCTTATGCCTGTATGATAACATAAGGGGAGTGCTGAATCTAGTTCTGCTAAAAACATTTTATAACTTCACATGACATTTCTACAAGTTCCTCAAGAATGCATAGAATCTAATCTGACAAAAATACTCGATTTACAAGTGTTGTTGGGTAGCCTTGGTGGTCAAGGGAAACACACACAAAGCAGTGATACAAGTAGGGGTGACAAAATTATTATTCTAAACCTACCAAAATCTCCATGCAAAAATATGTACAAATCAAACACTAAAAATAGGTAAAAAAAAAAGGAATTAAGCAAACTTAAATAAACAACAAACAACAAGTGAGTCACACTGGACTTACATATAAGAACCGCAATAAAGTACACTGCTCACAGCCAGTCAGGGTATATTAGGGTACTCAAGTGGGGACACAAGGAACATGCCCCTCAGTGTGTCCCACACAAAGATATACAAAAATACAAGAAACATTTAACAAAGAATGAAAAGAAACGAAAGAAAAGAAACGAAAATAATTAAATGTTACAACTGCAGTCATATTTAGGTAATACTTATTATTAAAAAAAAAAACTGTTGAAGTCAAGCTCATACCAGGTGCATAGACTCCGTAGCCATGTCCTAGATTGGCTACAACATAGGGTTCATTCAGTGTGATCCAAACACTTTGTTTCCAAGGCTGTTGAACACCACATCAGCATAATCCCGGAACTGTTGAACAACACTGTCATTCTCCCAGCCACCCTCATCCTGCAGAGCTTGAGGAAGATCCCAGTGGTACAGGGTGACCTGAACATATGCACAGCAAACATTGAGAGGTCACTCAGTATGTAAACCTTGCATGTTTTTCTTGTTAGCCATTTATTTTCCATCTATATTTATGATATGTCTGGCATCCACCAGACGGTGATAGTAGTCCAGTCCTGCCGTGTTGATGAAGCTGGTGGTCCCATCAGGTAGAATTCTGGGCCATGAGACAGAGAACCTGTAATGGTTGACCTTGAGTATCTTGAGCATGGCCAAATCCTCAGGGATTTTGTTGTAGCTGTCACAGGCAATGTCTCCATTTTCGTCATCTCCTACTCTTAAAGGTGTGTGGGAAAACTGGTCCCAGATGCTTAAACCTTTCCCATCTGCCCTCCAACCCCCTTCAATCTGGGAAGAAAGATAAATAATAATTCTGTGAAATCTATTCATTTTAAAGCACTTCATAAAAGTAGCTTAATTCAAATTACCTGAAATGCTGCTGTTGATGTGCTCCAGGCAAAATCCTCACGGAAATGACCATACAGGACATTATCACCACTTGGTTGTGGAAAGCCATTGTCTCTTATGATCTGGTAATAGTAATGTGCAGAATACTTTGGGGTCCTTGGGCGAGATGGGTTTTGAAAATCGACGTGATGAAGCCCAAATCCCACTCTGTAGCCGTTAAGCCATTCAAATGAGTCCATTAGTGAGGAGGCCATGAATCCCTTAACCCTTACTCCATCTAAGCTATATGCTAATGAGGAAACAGAAAGCCATAGATCTTATTCATAATATGATCATTCAGGCCATTTTAAACCACATTTCCTAACACAGAAAGATTGCAAACAACTTATGACTGAAAATTACAGATCAATGACAAAATTAGAATTCTCATAAAATCTGTAATTGTAAATCATTACCTTTAAGAGCTTCATCAATGTATGTCTTGTAGAAAAATATTCTGTCTGGGTCATCAACAGTTGTTCCAGAGTCTGTAGCTACTCCATTCTCTGTGATATAGATATCAGGATCTGCATACTCCTCCTTAATCCAATTTAAAAGTCTTCTCAAGCCCCATGGTACTGCTTTTAGATCTTCAATAGCTGTGTCAACTGAGTGATCAGCATTCTCTCTACCCAAATCTTGGTCTGTTTCATAGGATGGAGGCTTCAGTGATGTGGTCACATGATGTACCATCGTGGAAGTGTAGGCATTGATGGAAAAGAAATCAGCTGTTCCTTGGATACTAGCTTTCTCCTGGTCAGTGAAAGTTGACAGTCTGGACATTCCAAGTCTCTGAAGATCACTCTTGTTGCCAACTTGCCACTTCATGGCATCAGGGTAGTCGCCATTTTTGAAGATGGGGTGGGCAAACCAGCCCAGCTGGAACTGGAGGGCTCGGTCAGCAGCAGTTACCTGTCGAGGGTCATTGGGGTCTTTTGGCTCAACCCAATCTGCATTGAGGCTGATGGACACCAGTCCTCCTTGAGTTAACCTGTAGTTATCATCATAGGTGTGATATGCTTTAGCATGAGCATTAAGGAGATTGCGTGCAAATTCTGTAAGTGGCATTTCCTGGATCTTTAACATTGGGAGGAAACTGGCCCAGTCCATAACCAAACCAAGCAATGGTATAAGGTTGGTTTAATGTGATCCAGAACTTGACTCTGTCACCAAAGGTGGAAAAGCAGAAGTCGCAAAAGTCATTGAAGATGTCAGTCATGTTGGCATTGTCCCACCCACCAGTGTCCTGTAGAGCCTGAGGAAGGTCCCAGTGGTAGAGAGTCACCATTGGGGTGATGTTATGGGCAAGGAGACCATTGATGAGTCTATTATAATATTCATATCATAACATTCATTATATCATTCATATCATAACATTCATTATATCATTATAATATTATGATATGTCTATTATAATTCTGATTCATAGAAGGTCTTTGGCCATCCGGAAATATTCTTGACCAGGACAAGGAAAATCTGTAGGACTTCACTCTTAGAGACCTAAGCATGTAGAGATCCTCTTCCACCTTATTGTAGCTGTCACATGCAATATCACCGGTATCATTGTTTGGGGTGTTCCCAGGCTTCTGAGTGAATGTGTCCCACACACTTAGTCCTTTTCCATCTGTGTTCCACGCACCTTCAATCTGATAGGCTGAGGAGGAGACACCCCACTGGAATCCTTCAGGGAATGTTCCATAGTGGTAAAGTTTTTTTTCAAATCTGGTTTGATGTGAAAACTTCTCCCAAACAACTTGTTCCATAGTGGTAAAGTTTTTTTTCAAATCTGGTTTGATGTGAAAACTTCTCCCAAACAACTTTAGCTGTGGAGGGCACTTTGGATGGGGGCAAGGCTGTATTTTTTCTGGTGGTCTGTAACTTTGGAACATCTGAAACTGATCTAACCTTTTCAAAGCCATTCATTTCAATTACATGACCATAGAAGTATGCAGATGCTTTGGGCGTTCTAGGTCTACTTGAGTCTTCAAAGTTGACATAATGCAAACCATATCTTTGGCTATAGCCTTGTGGACCCTCAAAACCATCCATTAGGGACTGAACTGTGTACTTCTTAATGTCCGCCCCTTCAAGATTTATAGCTATATGAAAATAATAAACAAGACTGATAATTAATTAATATGTATACACACAATACACTCAAATACACAATCTGTAATATGTCTGTGCTTATCAGGAAAGGCAACACATACTGTTTTCAAATTTTAGCAAGAAGAGAATATCCAGTAAAAAAATGAGCAAACATATTTACCTTTTAGTACTTCATTGATGTAACCGTTTAAGAAGTTAATACGTTCTGTATCATTGAAGCTTTCACTGTTGTACATTGGCATCCCATTTCCAGTAATGTGAATTGGCACTTTGCTGACTGATGTGTACTGTGCTGAGATGTAGTTGAGCAGACGGCGAAGTCCCCATGGCACTGGTTGAATCCAGTCGGAGTCTATGGTTGGCCAGCTGGGGTCAACATGAGACTGGAAGTCTCCAACACCATGAGGTTCTGGAACACACTGTCCGCTACTCTCATTTATAAGACGGGTGGTGTAGTGGTTCAGCCCAAAGAAATCTGCTGTTCCTTTGATCCGCTGTTTCTCAGATTCTGTGAACACAGGAAGTCTTGCTACCTCAGTGGGCTGACATTCCTGCTTCTTCTGTTCGATCTGAGTCTTTAGCTTCACTGGATAGTCTCCATCCACGAATATGGGGTGCGCAAACCAGCCCAGCATGAAGTCCAGGTAGCGTCCAGCTGCCTCAATGTCCTGAGGACTTGCAGTGTTCAGAGGCTCAGCCCAGTCTGAGTTCAGAGCTATGCCCACTCTCCCACCCTGCTGTTTCCTGTAGTTATCGTTGTAGACATGCCAGGCCTCAGCATGGGACTTCAGTATGTTATGGGTCACCTGAGAAGTCCGAGAGTCAATATTGATGCTTTGTTATTGTTTTGGTGTGCGACTAAACATAGTTAAAAGAACTGGTGGAAAGAGTCGAAGATCAAAGTATGTCATATCACATCACTACTCAAATCATACTTGACATGCACACAACATAATTTGATCATATTTTGACATGTTCCTCTGTGTCTTGCAGAAAGCAATGGCTGTTAAATGTTGACTGTTTGAAGTTTTACCTGATAGGATGATATTACTGGGTCCTTGACTCCCGGTGCATGCTCACCAGTGCCATAACCAGAGTGGCTCACGACCCACGGACTGCTGAAGGTGTTCCAGGTCTTCACTCTGTCTCCAAATCTGGAGAAGCAGAAGTCTGCAAAGTCTTTAAAAGCCTCCACAACAGTGAGATTCGTCCAGCCTCCATTGTCTTGTAAGGCCTGAGGAAGGTCCCAGTGATAAAGGGTGACAACGGGCTCTATGTTTGACTCAAGGAGCGTGTTGATGAGGTTGTCATAATAAAGGGCTCCTTTCTCTGACAGGCTCCCCCTGTGGCCAGTAGGGAAGATTCGGGCCCAAGATATGGAAAACTGAAAGGTGTCAGTGAGCAGACCTCTGAGCAGGTACACATCATAGTCCACCTTGTTGTAGCTGTCACAAGCCAGGTCAGCAGTCTGGTTATCAAACACATGACCCTGGTGTCCAAAACGGTCCCATATTGTTTCCCCCTTGCCATCTTCAGACCAGCCGCCCTCCACTTTGAAAGACTCACTGGAGACTGCCCACTGAAAGCCCTCAGGAAATGATCCAATCAGGAAGTCCTCACGCTCAGATAGGGACTGAGCACTGAATTTTGACAAAATCTTTCCATATGTGGACGTGAAAACATCTATCTCCCGATCACTGGAAGTATCTTTAGATGGAGACCTGTGTTGCAGTGTCATACTTGTATAATTTCGCAGATTTTAAACAGACATTAAATAGTGCTTTTGACTTTTATGAGAAGGTACACATTCTAAAGGAGGTATAATGAAATGCATACCTTGCTACATTGTTGTTCAGTGACCCATCTCCATACAGATCAACAATGTCAATGTCCCACAAGTAGTTTTCTATATTTGATTAAAATGGAAGCTAATTAGAGCATTACATGGAAAAACAGTTTGTGCTCTGTACCTATATTAAATAAGTTTGCAGTGACAAAAAAGATCTCCTTGTTTAAAATCAACAATACACATGCTGATGAGATCATACACCGTTGTAACATTACCCTGCAGTGATCTGGCAAGGAAAGGGATTGTGTCTGAGGCACAGTGGTTCAATTTCAGTTGATACAAAAGAACAGGAACTGGTCCTTTATCAACCTAAAATAAGATGACCTTTTGTTAAAGGTTGAAGTTCAAACATTTTCAAGGAATTTACATACTTAGAATTATAATCTGATAAAGATGTATGTGATCAATATCAGGGTTTGTGCATCAGCAAACTATATCAAGATCATAATAGCTTACCAAAAGTTTTCTCAGTTGTTCTGCAAGACTTGTTTGAAAGTGGCAATCAAGTGTCACTGATAGGAAGTCCATACATATCTGTAATTGCATGCATTTAAAGTAAACCATTGTTAGTTGATAAAGAGAAATTATGTTTTGTCTGAATATTATTTGTGTATAAAATAGATGAGCATTTTGTAATCTCAATATTTATGAAACCAGATAGACACACATAACACAAGATAAAGCATGTGCCTCACCTTGTCCTTGTTTATTGCCTTTATCTTATAAGCAAGAGGAACTTCACTGGCCTTCACCACCAAAGATACGCTGCAATCTGAAAGGCATCTTGTGATTAGATTACGCTATTTACATAAAATAACTTGTTTTCTACTGTCTGCATGTGAACTTTATTTCTGGAAAACGATGAATTAATTTTGTGGTTTTGACATTACTCTGGAGGAAAGTTACAGCTAAATACATGTACATGAATAAACACAAAGTTTCATCTGCAGGTTAAAATACATTGTAAATTTGTTCAGGGCCTCATTCAAAGACAAACACCTTTATGCAATGAACGTTCTTGTCCCATCCCTTGGGAAGTATTTGTAAACGGAACAGGCATTCATGATTATATTGCAGAATAGATGCCCTAGGGGCACCCAACTGAGACATCTTGTGGCCACTCTCTCCTTTTGTCCAGCACTATTTCTTGCATGCGTTTGCTTCCTATAGCACTTTTAATATAATCATTGTATGTGCAAAAGTTATTAGTATGAGCTTAGGATATGTATGATTAATAATCAGGTTCAATAGCCAAATGAACAAAAGAAACGTTAGCAATAACGTGAGATTGATCTGATGTATAATCTACCTTGAATATTATACGAATGTCAATACTTACCCCTGTTGGGTGATAAGCGATGGAATAGTTCACAAACCTTGATGTGAGTTCAGAAGACATTTTCAATAGAAGATGAGTTTGGATCTGTGAGTCCTCCATTCTCACTCAGTTCATCTAGATGACTGAAGGTGATCCAGTACTTCACAGAGTCTCCGAACTCTGCAAACACAAATTCTGCATAACTCTCAAAGGCCTCTGGCAGTTCAGGACTGTCCCAGTCCCCAAGTGTGGCCCTGAGTCCCTCTGGAACAGCTGAGCGGTGTAAGACCACCAGGGGCTGCAGGCCTGATTCAGTCAGCTGCTCCAGAAGAGCCCTGTAGCACCTCACTGTGTCCCGATGGGGGCGACTGGAGTCTCCTGTGGGGAGGATGTGGGACCAGGAGAGGGGCACCTTGTAGTGCGTCACCCCCCGACTCTGCAGATACTGGAAGTGGTCTCTGAGCTTTGAGGGCAGTGCATGGCTGCAGTCAAATACATCTTCTCTTTCTGAAACCAATGACTGACTCATTGGACCTGCAAGATGCATAAAGTCATTCTGGTTTTGAGCCTTGCCACTGCCGGAACACAACCACAAAGTGAAGAGCCCTAACAGTGTCCTCATGTTAGCACTGTGTGAATAGTAACAACTTTTTTATAGCATATTGAGTATTCATACATTTTAAAATATAATGCTTTATTTGTTTAAGTGATCAGGATTCCCTTTGTAATGTTCTGTGCTGTTGGTTACATGCCAACATGTTTTTTACCATTCTCTTTGGGGCCACATAATTCAATTCTTAAATCATCATTCTTAAAAAAAGACATAAGCAAGTTCACATTCAAACCTTTAATGTCATATGTAAAACACATTTATTTTCACATACATATAACAAAGTAGAGACGCAACTTTAATAATAGATAGATTAATATGCTAAAAGCAAGTATAATATAGTTTTGCTGTGATCAGAACTCTGAGAACAACATTCAGAATCATAATTCTACCAACAGCAACATTTTATTTTACAAAACATTAGGGAACACGTGTACTGCAATGCACTGTAGAGAAGCAATGCCCATTGCTCTATTCACAAATTAGCCTAGCTAATTTCTACCTTTTACCTTTCCCTAACATTGTTTAGAGTTGGAAAAGCATAAAATGTGTTGTAGACCCATGCAAAAGGTCCACTTATGAGATTAAATTCATATGCTCCACTTATTATGATTAAAGGATTTTATTCAGATAACCAGTGATCTTTACAACATTCAATAATTCTCAATAAACTTAATAATTGAATTGCAATTAGATATTGCCATTAATATACGCATAAAGCTTAATTGAAATGGGCTAGTTTTTATTGACATAGACTAAACCAATCAATTAAAAATTGTAAACATAATCATACATGTATTTGTCAGATAAAACTAACAATCCGAACCTACTCTGCAGAGAATAATAATGACTAAGTACGAAATTTCGATCAATTAATTTGAGAAAAAATAACTGATTAAAAATAGCAGATTAATCAATTCCGTATGACCTTTGACCCCGAGCCGTTGTAGTCAGTAACCATTAGACTGTAAAAAGAAAGAGAGAGAAGAAAATGGGCTGCCTAGATCATTGATTGGAACATTTACTTTTAAAAAACGGTCTGATGGTGTTGCTTAAAATAAAGTCCTCTGCAATGTCTGCAGCAAGGAATTTGCATATCACCAGAGTTCATCAACTCTAAAGTCGCACATCAATGCAAAGAAATAGTGCTGACATTGAGGGGAGTGTTAATTTATTTTCATTGTGTCCCCTAGGTTATATCTGTGGCCTGAAATACCCTTTATATGAAAAAAAAGTTCTTCCCGAAGCACTTTTGAATTGATTTCCTCAGCATATTAGGTCATATCATAGATTATTGTGGCCATTATTAAAATAATAATAAAAGAGTTTTTGAACTTTAATGTCACTAATGCTGATTATTCAATGATTCATTTGAATTTAAATATTTAAAATACTTTCACAGCATTTTATATATGGGATTAATTTAGATTAATTAATCACAGAGTATGTAATTAATTAGATTAATATTTTTAATCGATTGACAGCCCTACTTTAAATACATATGTACAGCATTCAGTATGCACTCAGAATCTTTTCTCCAGACCAATGTTTTCACCTGAAGGACGTTTTGATCTCTTGGTAGCCTTGACGCACATAAAGGATATCAGAGCTGCTGCTGCAGCCCCAATGATAGTGAAGCTGAAGAGGACGTTCAGAGCTACCTCTGCATCCGGGAGAGACACCTCCATGCCCAGAAACCTCACCACTGGAGAAGGGGAGATGGGTGGTGGTGTACTCGTTCCTGTAGGGGCAGGAAAACAACGGATCTTAACTGGAAGAAGGGGGATTATAGGTCATGTTTAACAGTCATACTCCAGGTACCATGAAAGGCCAGCATTTCTTTTTTTTAAGTATATGTTTTGGTATTTTTGCCTTAATTGTTACAGGACAGTGAGAGAGAGATGGGGTGGGATCGGAAAATGACCCGGGGTCAGACTTGAACCCGTGTCCCCGTGGGCACTTGGACTCAAATGTGGTAGGCTGCTGTAACCAGTCGAGCCACTGCACCACAGCACCCCCCAAAAGGGCAGTATCACAATCTTAAGTTTTGGCATTTTGTTTTGTCCATATGTGCATTTTCCTGACTCCAAAATGAAGGCCTGAGTATATGTATGGCATTTTTTATCTAGCCTGTTCCAGCATATTGTCATACATGTCAGCCATTTGCTATTGTGGTTTCTGGTACTTCTTACCATCTGGTTCGGGGGCTAGGCAAGGGTGTGGGCCCTGTGATGGGTCTGGAAAGCCATTGCAGGTGATGATGGTCCCATAGTGCTTCACGGACTCCTTGGGCAGACGGGCCAATGAGGGATCAGAGCGGTTCACATAGAACAGACCAAACTTCTCTGAAAAGCCAGTGGCCCACTCCAGGTTGTCCATTAGAGACCAGGCAGTGTATCCTTGGATATCAACCTTGTCAATCAGATAAGCTGAAATAGAAATAACAGTTACTTTTAGAATGTGTCTCCTATTTGCTTTAAAGTTAAAAAAATAAATATAATGTTTAGAGTAATGCAGTTGTACTCTATTGAAGAGAAAATGATACACTCAAACATATCACAAACATAAAAAATACTTAATTCAGTGTCCCAAACAAGGGACGGTTACCCCTCCCCACCAATCCCCCAACATTCTAAATCAATTGTATGCACCATATTGCTATGTAGCATAGTAATGTTATACACCATTTCAAAGCTTTGACTCTTGGGAATCCAAAAATGACAACTTTTTTCATGTACAATCTGTATGCTTTACATTCTCAGATTAATCTTATTATGTCTCAATTAAATTTGATCCAAGGCACAGTGCAATTTCAGGCAAAAACTTGAAATTATTTTTGAGATTTAAAGAGTTAATATAAATATATACCAACCTTTCAGCGCCTGATTGATATAATTCTCATAGTAGTGAATTCTGTGGATATCGTTAAGGTTCACAGGGCCCCGTTCGGAGATGCCATTCTCTGTGATGATAATAGTTGGGTTCCCATACTCCTCTTTGATAAAGTTCAAGATTTTTCTGAATCCAGGTGGAGTAACTTTCAGCCAGGTGGAGCCAGAGTCTAACCAAGTACGGTCAGCAATTGTCCCTGCCCCTCTAGAGAAGGATTCAGATTCACAGTGTGAATGTCCTTTGACTCTCCATAAACTAGACAATGAATAATAAAACCATACTACCTGAGTGTTGAGTGTTGAAGGCTCACCTATCTGCATCGTAGTGCTGAAGACCTTTGTAGTCCACTTTAAAAGCCAGGACAGTTGTGTAATGGTTGAATCCAAAATAATCATAGGTACCTTTGACTCTATTGACTTCAGCAGGTGTAAATTCTGGAAGCCTATAAAATGACATGTTTGAGCAACAGTAATTAATGTAGACCTATGTATTTAGTGTTTGCCCTGTAATAAAAGCCTAATCTCCAGTGTTTTAGTAGGATCGATGGAAAGGGACAAACCGTGATTTTGGTAATCCAGCAGCTAAACTCCTCTCTCGAATTATAGTTTTCATGACATCACTATAGTCTCCATTAAACACAGGATGAGCAAACCAGCCAATATAAAACTTAAAAGTGGGAAAAGAAACAGTATTAAGCACATTTCCGTAACCAATGAGAGTGTATTCTATCTCTGTTTTAAGATTGCTTTTGTATTGACTTTACAAATGACAGACAAACTCACCTGGACCACACGTCTGGCAGCATCAATGTCCTCCTGCTTGTAAGGGTTGCGAGGCTCTGCCCAGTCTGAGTTGATGGTAATGGAGATGATGCCACCCTGTGTAGTGCGATACTTGTCATTGTAGAGATGCCAGGCTTCAGCATGGGCCTTCAGGAGGTTATGGCCCACAATATATGGGAGAGTGCCAGGTCTGAAGCTTATGCCTATAAAGAGAAATGACTTCAATGCTGGTTCTATTTATAAACATATTTGTATGTGTATACATTTGTGTATTTGTATATGTGTATATGTGTATAGTATCATACCAGGAGCAGCACTCCCATATCCATGCCCAATCATGGCCACATTGTACGGCTCATTAATGGTGATCCAGAATTTCACTTTGTCTCCTAAGCTGTCAAAAATGACATCAGCATATTCTTTGAACCGTTGCACTATTGTGTCGTTCTCCCAGCCGCCTTTCTCCTGCAGGGCTTGTGGTAGATCCCAGTGGTACAGCGTTACCTGTGGCATTAACAGAATATACTCAGTGCAGATATTATTTCTGTTACAGAGTTCTGCTCTGGCCACAGCCATAGGCCTCTAAATGAGTGTTTATCCTATTTGCATGTTACAATTACACAGAATGAGTGGACAAAAATGGCTAGAAGCATCCTATTATTTTAGTACCCTCACTATTCTTGAGATGAAAAATAAATAAATAAAGTAAATAAATAAAGATGTTTGACCTGAGGCTTAATGTTGGCAGCCAGCAGAGCGTCCACCAGACGGTGATAGTAGTCCAGTCCTGGCTTGTTGATGAAGCTGGTGGTCCCATCTGGCAGAATCCTGGACCATGAGATGGAGAACCTGTAATGGTTGACTTTCAGTTTTTTAAGCATGTCCACGTCCTCTGCGACCTTGTTGTAGCTGTCACAGGCAATGTCTCCAGTGTCGTCATCCCACACCCTTAGTGGTGTATGAGCAAACTTGTCCCAGATACTTAGACCCTTCCCATCAGACCTCCAGCCACCTTCAATCTACCAAATAAAGAGACAGTGATTTGTACGTGTAAGTGCATGATCCTGTTGGACCTGGTCTTAGTTCATGTTGTCAAAAGGATATCAGTCTATAGTATTACTAATGAGGTAGTGTGAAAATATATACTGTATATTTCTAATGTAGTTTCACTAAGGAGTCTATTTATCTTTGTAATGTTATTTTGTATGATGTTATGCTATGTGTTATTTCACTTTTTCACCTGATATGATGCTGTTGCCGTACTCCAGCGAAAGCCTTCTGGGAAATGACCATAGATCAGTTTCTCCTCATCTGGTAGTGGAAAGCCATTATTTTTGATGATTTGGTAATAGTAGTGAGCAGATTGCTTTGGTGTCCTTGGACGGGAGGGGTGTTCAAAGTCAACATGGTGAAGTCCAAATCCCACCTTATAGCCATTTAGCCACTCAAAAGAATCCATGAGCGCAGAAGCCTGGTATCCTTTAACTTTCACTCCGTCCAGGTTGTGTGCTGAAACATGAACCACATCATCAGTATACATTCACACTGTGCAACTGACTGAACTGAAGACAAAAAAGTGAATAGTTCTACCTTTTAGGGCTTCATCTATATATGTTTTGTAGAAAAATATTCTGTCTGTGTCATCAGCTGTGGTTTCAGAGTTTGTAGCCACTCCATTTTCAGTGATGTAAATATCAGGGTCACCATACTCCTCCTTTATCCAGTTGAGAAGTCTTCTTAGTCCAAATGCTACGGCTTTCTGGTCATTCAGAGCAGTGGGATGAGAGTCCGCCTCTTCTTCCCAACCCAGGTCTTGGTCAGTTTCATATGATGGAGAAGACAGCCCAGTTGTCACATGATGAACCACTTTTGTAGTATAAGCATTGATGCTGAAAAATTCAGCAGTCCCTTGTATATATGCTTTGTCTTCATCAGTGAATGTTGGTAGTCTAGACACTTCTAGACCCTGAAGGTCACTCTTGTTGCCAACTTGCCACTTCATGGCATCAGGGTAGTCGCCGTTTTTGAAGATGGGGTGGGCAAACCAGCCCAGCTGGAACTGGAGGGCTCGGTCAGCAGCAGTTACCTGTCGAGGGTCGTTGGGGTCTTTTGGCTCAACCCAATCTGCATTGAGGCTGATGGACACTAGTCCTCCTTGAGTTGATCTGTAGTTATCATCATAGGTGTGATATGCTTTAGCATGAGCTTTGAGGAGATTGTGTGCTATTCTGTAAGTGGCATTTCCTGGATCTTTAACATTGGGAGGAAACTGGCCAAGTCCATAACCAGACCAAGCAATGGTATAAGGTTGGTTGAATGTGATCCAGAACTTGACTCTGTCACCAAAGGTGGAAAAGCAGAAGTCGCAAAAGTCATTGAAGATGTCAGTCATGTTGACATTGTCCCACCCACCAGTGTCCTGTAGAGCCTGAGGAAGGTCCCAGTGGTAGAGAGTCACCATTGGGGTGATGTTATGGGCAAGGAGACCATTGATGAGTCTATTATAATAGTCTACTCCCTTCTGATTCATAGAAGGTCTTTGGCCATCCGGAAATATTCTTGACCAGGACAAGGAAAATCTGTAGGACTTCACTCTTAGAGACCTAAGCATGTAGAGATCCTCTTCCACCTTATTGTAGCTGTCACATGCAATATCACCGGTCTCATTGTTTGGGGTGTTCCCAGGCTTCTGAGTGAATGTGTCCCACACACTTGGTCCTTTTCCATCTGTGTTCCACGCACCTTCAATCTGATAGGCTGAGGAGGAGACACCCCACTGGAATCCTTCAGGGAATGTTCCATAGTGGTAAAGCTTCCTCTGGAATTTTGTATGATGTGAAAATTTTTCCCAAATCACTTTGGATGTGGACGGGACCTCTGATGGAGACAGGACTTGCCGCTTTGTTGTTATTGAATTTGGAACATATGAGACTGATCTTGACTGAAGATTTTCAAAGCCATTCATTTGAACTACATGAGAGTAGAAGTATGCAGATGCTTTTGGAGTACGAGGTCTGTTGGTGTCTTCTAAGTCAACATAATGCAAGCCAAATCTTTGGCTATAGCCTTGTGGACCCTCAAAACCATCCATTAGTGACTGGACAGTGTACATCTGCACATCAATGCCATCAACAATGATTGCTGAATAGAGGGGGAAAAATATTTTAGCAATCAGTTAAAAAACAGTATTTTACTTTTGCAGTTGTCTTAATGTAATATCTACAAGTTTGGAATGGAGAAAACAGATCTATCTATCTTCTACTTACCTTTCATTGCCTCATTTATGTAACTCCTCAGGAAGTTAATGCGTTCTGTGTCGTTGAAGCTTTCACTGTTGTAGTACATTGGCATCCCATTTCCAGTGATGTGAATTGGCACTTTGCTGACTGATGTGTACTGTGCTGAGATGTAGTTGAGCAGACGGCGAAGTCCCCATGGCACTGGTTGAATCCAGTCGGAGTCTATGGCTGGCCAGCTGGGGTCAACATGAGACTGGAAGTCTCCAACACCATGAGGTCCTGGAACACACTGTCCGCTACTCTCATTTATAAGACGGGTGGTGTAGTGGTTCAGACCAAAGAAATCTGCTGTTCCTTGGATCCGCTGTTTCTCAGCTTCTGTGAACACAGGAAGTCTTGCTACTTCAGCGGGCTGACATTCTTGCTTCTTCTGTTCAATCTGAGTCTTGAACTTTGCGGGATAGTCTCCATCCACGAATATGGGGTGCGCAAACCAGCCCAGCATGAAGTCCAGGTAGCGCTCAGCTGCCTCAATGTCCTGAGGACTTGCAGCGTTCAGAGGCTCAGCCCAGTCTGAGTTCAGAGCTATGCCCACTCTCCCACCCTGCTGTTTCCTGTAGTTATCGTTGTAGACATGCCAGGCCTCAGCATGGGACTTCAGTATGTTATGGGTCACCTGAGAATCCGAGAGTCAATATTGATGCTTTGTTATTGTGACTACACAGTTGTAAGAACTGAAAAAAGTCAAAGATCAAAGAATGTCATATCACATCAGCACTGAAATCATAGTTGATATGCATACAACTTCATTTAATTGTATTTGGACATGTTGCTCTGTATCTTACAAGAAGCAATGGCTGTTAAATGTTGACTGTTTGAAGTTTTACCTGATAGGATGATATTACTGGGTCCTTGACTCCCGGTGCATGCTCACCAGTGCCATAACCAGAGTGGCTCACGACCCACGGACTGCTGAAGGTGTTCCAGGTCTTCACTCTGTCTCCAAATCTGGAGAAGCAGAAGTCTGCAAAGTCTTTAAAAGCCTCCACAACGGTGAGATTCGTCCAGCCTTCATTGTCTTGTAAGGCCTGAGGAAGGTCCCAGTGATAAAGGGTGACAACGGGCTCTATGTTTGACTCAAGGAGCGTGTTGATGAGGTTGTCATAATAAAGGGCTCCTTTCTCTGACAGGCTCCCCCTGTGGCCAGTAGGGAAGATTCGGGCCCAAGATATGGAAAACTGAAAGGTGTCAGTGAGCAGACCTCTGAGCAGGTATACATCATAGTCCACCTTGTTGTAGCTGTCACAAGCCAGGTCAGCAGTCTGGTTATCAAACACATGACCCTGGTGTCCAAAACGGTCCCATATTGTTTCCCCCTTGCCATCTTCAGACCAGCCGCCCTCCACTTTGAAAGACTCACTGGAGACGGCCCACTGAAAGCCCTCAGGAAATGATCCAATCAGGAAGTTATCACGCTCAGATGGGGACTGAGAGCTAAAATTCCGCCAGACGTTCTCATATATGGATGATGAAGTGTTCCTCTCAGGCTCATCACTTGTTAAAGCTTCCTCGCGACTAAATGCCAATAGAATGAGAAGTCATGAATAAACGATCACAAATCATAATGTGAGTACACTGGATAACCACATTGATACACAATAATAAATATTTAGTTGGTATATACTGTACAGTTAGGAACAAAATTATTCATACCCCTGGCAAATGTTGATTTTCTCTTGACCAATATGTTTGTTCTGACTGAAAATTATACTGCCACATGGCTAAAGGTTGTAAGACAACATGGTAGAAGCATTTCCATCTTTTTACATTTTTTTATGAAAAATGTCCAGAAATGTCCAAAATTATTCATACCCTTTTTAAATAATAAATGGAAATAGTTATTTGCATTCTAAGCTCTCAAAATGGTTCTTATAATACCTACCAAGCGTCTCCACAATGATTCTATACCGCACCTTTTTAGGAGCAATCCAGGCTTTGAGGCCATCACTCTGGCCTTGTGCTCATCTTTTTTGACGGACTGAGGTCTAGACTCAAAACCCGGATTGCTACTAAATATGTGCGGTCTGCATTAAATTAATATTTGCCAGGGGTGTGAATAATTTTGTTCCTGACTGTGTATATCTTATATATAGCTCTTCGCACCTCATTGGCTTTTCCTCTTCTAACATTCCAAATAAGTTAGTGATGTCAAATCCCCGGATTGGTAAATCTCTGCTGTTTAAAACTTAACATATACAAGCATATTTAGATTGTTAAAGTATTACAGCAGTTCATGCAGTCACTATGATAGATCACAAAATCAAATCAAATTTGCCAAGAAGAAACATTATACTTTATCGCTATCTGTTATCTCAGTCTCAATCTGTATGATTGTGATCATGTATCACATAACTATTATGAAGCAATACAATGAACAGCGTGAACATTCAACAACCTGAGATATATCTGAAACATACTGTATATCTGTAACCAATAAACATTGCATAGAACAACAGGGAGGGTGGATAAGCTACATACCTCCCAACACACTGGTCAGGGGCTGGAGTGTTTCCTCTTTTGAGCACTGCCTGATATTCAGGTTGTAGATTAAGACTGGCTGGCCAGTGACCATCTGAAATAATATTATCCAATGTTGCTTGTTTTCATTATGAATAAATAAAATATGTGGTAACAGTCAAAACCTACATATGGTCAAATTAGGAGATACAATAGTAAATTACCTGTATATCTGTCAGCTCTTGTAACAGACTTGATTTAGTGGTACAGTCATATTTAGCGCATACCGATAGAAAATCCATAAAAACCTGAGTAAAACATATTCAAGGGCAGTGTTCATAAGGTTCAGAACTGATCTACAATTTATTTGAATGTTTTAGAGACATCTTATTTGTTACCCATGGACCATGTCATTGTTATCCCATTAAAAAAAACTAGTGTAGTTCCAAAAATGAGATATTTGACAAATCTCTAAAGATCATTAACCATACCATGGACAAAGTGTCACGTTGGAAAACAGCACCAAAATCACTGGCCTTTAACCCCAGGGATACTTGACCACCTGATGAAGGTAAATCATGATTAAATTAAATTTAGGTGAGAATGACACTTGAATATAACTTGACACTTGAATGACAAAAAAATGAATGTAACAATAAAGATAAATAAGTTACATACATCTTGAATTATACATGAAAGTCAATAAATCAAGCAATATACTGTAAGTCTACATGCAGGGCAATTTCAGTTCCAGAACTTCCTTATAACTTTACAATGAATTTTGCAGATACTTGTTCATTCTATTGAATTAATGTTGAATTACACTACAAAAGTACATAAATTAAGTAGATTCTCTGTCAACTAACACAGCATTAATTTGGAGACAATATTGGACATATTGATATGGTAAATCTACTTTGGAGTTTAGTTAAGAGGGAGCAAAGAGATTAGAATTGATTGTATTGTTTACCTTTGTCACTAATCATATTGTGGTAGAGCTGGTACACTCTGGTGTGAGCTTGGAGAACATTTTGGACAGATGGTGCATCAACAAGTTTTGCATCCCCCTTCACTTCATCGAGTTGGCTGAAGGTGATCCAGTACTTCACCAAGTCTCCAAACTCTGCAAACACAAATTCTGCATAACGCTCAAAGGCCTCTGGCAGTTCAGGACTGTCCCAGTCCCCAAGTGTGGCCCTGAGTCCCTCTGGAACAGCTGAGCGGTGTAAGACCACCAGGGGCTGCAGGCCTGATTCAGTCAGCTGCTCCAGAAGAGCCCTGTAGCACCTCACTGTGTCCCGATGGGGGCGACTGGAGTCTCCTGTGGGGATGATGTGGGACCAGGAGAGGGGCACCTTGTAGTGAGTCACCCCCCGACTCTGCAGATACTGGAAGTGGTCTCTAAGCTTTGAGGGCAGTGCATGGCTGCAGTCAAAGACGATGTCTCTTTCTGAAGCACCAGAAACCCAGGACTGACTGGTAGCATGATTTCTGCTGAAGTCCTTCAAAAGATTGTTTGTTAAGGGCCCTGCTAGAAGCATGAACTCATTTTGGTTTTCAGTCTTACTGCTGGAAGCAAAAAAAACTCAGTACACACAAAAAGAGTATCCTTAGTAGCTTCTCCATCTTCATACAGCAAGAATGAACACATACTTTTCGAACACAATTTATAGCCATCGTTTGTAGACACATCATATAATCATGCAATATAACTTGCTGTCACAAAGTAGTTTTTACTGCCTCTTACTCAGACTCTGACCTCTGTTGAAGATCCTAATGCAGGGAGATAATTTTATCAGCATATCAGTGAATCGAGTTCAGGCTAGCTCACAGACAGCATGACCAAGGTGCAAAACGTGATGTAAACAGAAAATAATCTACAAGTGACCACTCTTAAAAAAAATCAATACCTTCCGTAAGTGGACTGGTTAAATTAGTTTCTTCCTTTTACAGCCCAGCATATTTGTCGGAGTCAGTCATTTTCCCTGGTAAAAAGGCTTGATAAAGTTGAGCTAAGGTGCATGCATATTACTGTCAAAACAAAGAGGGGAACAAAAAGTACATCTTGACCGGTTCAAAATTGTTTATTTATAGAAACAGCACAAAAAAATACTATTTGTACAAAAAGTATAAAAAAAACAGGAGAAATATCAAAAATACCATGAGATGAAATTTTTGCCTCAAGGCTTACAAATGCAATGAAATGTATCAATGGAACAATAGCTGACATTTCTTTTCAACAAATTCTCCTGTATTGCCCCAGTCATAAGTGTTTAAGCTATATTGTTGCCAGACACAATATTAATATTGCCACAGGTCAGGTACCGATATGTAAGATGGAACACATTATTTCGTAATGGTGTTGCATAGAAACACTTTATAATCAGGTATGCGTACAAAACGACAAAGGAAGTCAATACACCAGGCATATGGCTTGTTCCCCTGTTAGTCTTCCTAGTGCTTTTGGAAAAAAGGACAGGCAGCTGCTCCACACTTAACTCCTGGGCATAACTGGCACATTTGAACATGATAAGACTGATGAGAGATTGTTCTAAAATAGAAAAGTTATTAAAAGATAACAGTGAACAATTTACACTTATCGAAAGCTTATGTTCATACTGTGTTACAGTCCACAGATGTACTCCTTATATACAAAAAAAGGAAAGGGATCGTACAAAAGATGAGAAATATATAGCAAACGCTTCAGAAACATTAACATTAAGATTCACAAGTATTTCAAGCATTTCCCAGGTTTTTTGCTTCATTCATTTTGGACAAAGGCACAAACACGTGGCTTCCTAACACAACATGTAACAAAGGCCATGGTCACTGATCTATGTTAACTAACTAACAAAACAAAATGAAAAACACAACTTTCATGCACATCCCTGGATGCACAGTTCACTGTTGCACTGATCCACCAGTTAATGCTGAAAGTTCTTACGGAGTGGTGGAAAGTTCTTACCTTCTAAAAAAAAGCCACGTTTCGTACCAGATCACAGCTATATAATAGGCATACTCACTATGGGTCTCTAGACTAAACAATACTAAACCTCCTGTATGACACATACTTGACACGACATAACATCTACTGTGGCTCGACCCCAAGTCAAGCCTCTCTTTTTGGAATGACAAATGTAAACTCCAGTTAAAGTCTAAGGCATTTTGAGATGCAAACCTCAGCACTTCATCAGAAGAGAGGTATAAACTGCCCATCAATTTATATGACACATTTAAAAAAAAAAACAAACAAAAAAAAAAAAAAAAAAATCAAAAGTACTGCACAGTCGCCTTCTGGATGAGATAGGTATTGAAAGCAGCTCCTCTACCATTGGCTCTTGGGCACTTTGGATAGTCAGGCGTACTGGCTCTCAAGTATGGCTGGTGGGGGAGATGTTCCTTAACAGAGTTTGGCATGTTTCTTTGATCTTCACTCGCCATAATACTGTGAGGCAGTCTTTCCACCAGTGCACACACACACACACACGCACACATGCTTGCACACAGACGTAGTTTGCATCACGCAGACACACACATGCGCACGTAGTTTGTACCACGCAGACACACATTCACACCCACACAAATGTCTCCTAAGAATCTGTCCATGTCCCTTCTCCACAGGGGACATTTTGGCAGACGTTGAAGCAGACTAAGTTGAGGAGAGTTCAGGCTCGGATTCCTAAAGTACAGGGAAAAAAGTGGTCAGGTGAGTTTCTGAAAATTCATATAATTAAAAAAAAAAAAAATCTGTAATCATGGGGCTCTGACAACTCCGGTTATGATGCCATATACATATTCTACTGACCTTTTTCACAGGTTCCTCCCTGTTTCTCCTGAGCAAAGTTGAGTCGATTCTGTTCGACAGCTGTGCCGTTTGATTCAGGACTGCTGCTCCGTGATGGGCTGCTCTCCTCGTTCTGATAGGCCAGGTCCAGGTGCTGCTGGGCCAGCTTCAAGTGGCGCCGCAGCCTGTCCAGCTCTCGGGATGACGCCTCATCCCCAAAAGACTCCCGGCCCGAGTCGCCCAGGAAGTCAGACGGCTTCATGCCACCGGGCAGCTTTCCGCCCTTCTTAACGGCTGTGTGGTAACCAGGTGGGGCACTGGGTACCTGGCGGCAGATGGAGGGCCGCTGGCTGGCCATGGGCACGTGGCTGCGGTGTTGAGATGAGCGTCTGCGGAAGGCGTCACGGATGCCGCTGAAGCCCAGGTGTAGGATCTCCATTATGGTGAGCAGCAGGCACAGGCAGCTGACGGCATACATGATGAGCAGGAAGATGGTCTTCTCGGTGGGGCGCGACACAAAGCAGTCCACCGTGTGCGGGCAAGGGCTGCGTGTGCAGACGTAAGACGGGATCACCTCCAGGCCATACAGGATGTACTGGCCGAACAGGAAAGCCACTTCCAAACCGGCGCGGATCAGGAGCTGGAACACGTACACCTTCATCAGGCCGTCACGTTTAATCCGTCTGCGCCCATCGTGCTTCTTACTGGGCTTCTCTGCATCTTTGTCCTTCTCCTTCTCCAGTTCAATCTCCTCTTCGATCATAGGGTCCTCCTCACCGTTGTCCTCGGCCTCCTCGTAATCCCGGGCTGCACCGCGCGTGACCATGGGCATGCGCTTCCGTGTCCGTGGCTGGTACTCGCTGTCGTCCCTACGGGCAATACGGTGCATGGCGAAGCCGAGGTACATAATGGTAGGTGTGGTGATAGAAATGATCTGGAAGATCCAGAATCGCACATGCGAGAGGGGCGCAAAGGCGTCATAGCACACATTCTCACACCCAGGCTGTTGCGTGTTACACACAAATTTGCTCTGTTCATCATAGTAGATGGACTCTCCACCCACCACTGTTAGCACAATCCGGAAGACAATGAACATGGTCAGCCACACCTTCCCCACAAAGGTGGAGTGGTTGGAGATCTCCTCCAGCAGCCGCGTTAGGAAGCTCCAGCTCATGGTGCTGGTGGATCGTGGGGCCTCTCAACACCTTCAGGAAAAACAGATATGCATCGTTAGGCTTTAAAACATAGTTAACTTGCCATTGCCTAAAAGTGGTATTTTGCACTGTCTAAAGCAGGGGTGGGCAAACTTTTTGGCTCAAAGGCCACATTAGATTTTGAAAACTGGCCGGCGGGCCGCACAACAACAACAACAACAACCCCCCACACACACACACTCTTTATAGCGTATAATTTAGTATGAAAAGTATTTCTTTTCATTTTAAAATATTACTTGCTTAAAAATACTGCTAATTTTATGCTGTTTAACAAATGTATAAATTGTGCAGTCGCTTTAAGACAGTCGCTTAATTTCACGTTTATTTCTCAACGATCTTCGGTCTTCTGCCTGCTCCGCTATGGCTAGTGCTGTACCTACGGCTGGGTCCTCTCACAGTTTTTAAATGGTCAATAGTGGGAACTACTGCTGCCTTCATGATTTCCTTTTAACAGTTTCTTATAAGGAGATGTCAATTATCAACAATGACAAGCCAGCTGGAACCTGCGGCTCTCTCTCTCCCTCTTGAGTGCAGACGCGTTCCCAATTAAATAGATCGCATAATGTTCATGTTAAATCTGCTGCAAAGGAGATAACTAAGAGTTAGCTTAGTTTAACATGATCTTATCTCTATTTAACATGATGTTTTGACATTGACATTGTAAACGTTCTCTAAGGAGAGTGAAAAGCAGTTTGCAGTAAAGCTAACCAACGCCGTCTCTATCGCAGGAAAAAAATAGCGAGCAGCCTGATAACCAAGTAAAATGCTCGGCGGGCCGGATGAAAGTGCTTGGCGGGCCGGATCCAGCCCGCAGTTTGCCCACCCCTGGTCTAAAGGCATGATTCAGAATGATCTGTGTTGCCCTGTAAAGCAGTTAGCTGGCAACATGCATAACTGGAAATCCTAAACACCAAGCATTGGCTCAGCTGCTCAGTCATGTCCTCCATGTCCTCCAAGAGAAAAGCATCAAACATTAGGACACCCAAAAAATTATCTACAAGCAGCCTGCAGGAGGAGTGAACTGTAAGAGTGTGCCGCCTTTGTGCCTCTGAGCTTCACAGCTCGCAGTGAGCCATGCTGCTTAAAAGGCCCAAAGAAGCCATACAATCTCTGCTGGCCATGTTCTTTGGACATTAAATGCCCACATCTCTATATTGTGATTTAAAACAAACGAGATCCACAGTCAACCACTTGCCAACATAGTGAGTCACTGATCACATGCTTAAAGGCCAGTTACTATGGAAGCATTAAAAAAAAATATATATATAAATAGTTTAATCATTACAGCCATAATTTTCATAACAGATGAAGTAGGACAAGGCTTAACTGACGAGAGCATCTTTGTAAAATACTCCGCCTGGATAAAAACATCTCTATAATCCACTAGAGGGAGCCATTGTTGTGCTTGGGAGGCTATGCGGTGCTCAAAATTTTGGCTACACAATTCTGTTCATGTTTTGTGATTTGTAAGGGCAATCAACACCCACAATTGATGTTATATCCAATACAGGAAAAAGAACAATGTTGGAATGGGTGGAATATACTGAGAACTAAAAATTCACAGGGTCAGAAACAGCTCAAAGCTTCTTGCTACTCCAACTGTAGAAACACCTGTAACAATAACAATGACTCATCCTTGAGCCTGGGTGATGTGCCTTTCCACATCCCTCCCATAAAACTACCATAATAACAGTTTAGTCATCTCACCTCAGCAGCAGGTTACCAACACAGATTAAGGCTTGCATAAATCAAAAGGTTCAAATCTCAGTTTTCGGCTTTAAAGATAAGCTTTCGATTATCCTACAGCAAGTCAAATGACAATGCCAGCAAGTCTGAGAGTGCAAGCTCTAGCCATCTGTAGCTGGGACTTCTCACAATGCAAGTTCAGCTCATTATATGGTCACATGAAATGTCCTAACCGGGGGAGAGCCAAATGTAGGCATGACTTCTCGACTTCTTAAATCAACTTAAGCAGCTTCTCTAAACATGCAGCCATTCAAAACCACATTCCTACACGGATTTAAAACTGCCGTGAGAGGGCAAACACAGGGCTAGCTCCAATAGCTGCATCCTGACCCCCAGGGTTTAGTGCCTACTTACTACATCCCCAGCTATGTGTGAACATCTAAGACACAAATGCCTTCACTTCACACCCAACTGCCAGATCTGGGAGAACAGATCTATATCACCTACACTGAAACCATTTAGTACATTTTTTGCCAAAATTATATAGTAATAGATTAGAGAAAATGAACCATACATCTTTATTTAAAAATGAAGTTTAAATTCAGACAATTGAGTTTAAAATTCAGACAATTTAGAAATGGTCAGTTACAGCCCATGACCATTTAATTTTAAGCTGTTCAGGATAGTCACTGTATGATGGGAGTAACCAACTAAATGGCCACACTTGCTCACCTGGTTTAACGACCAAATCCTATTTCATGGTGCTCCACTACCATTATATTTTTGCCAACTATATAGTAATGTATTAGAGGAAATTAACCATGTCTTTATTTGAAATTTTACTTTAAAAATGAAGTTTAAAATAAATAAATTCAGACAATTTAGAAATGGTCAGTTACAGCCAATGACCATTTAATTTTAAGCTGTTCAGGATGTCACTGTAGGATAGGAGTAGCCGACTAAATGACCACACCTGCTCACCTGGTGTTCACTTATGATTTAACACATTCCAAATATGGGAGTGCCCTAAACATAGATGATGCCGGGAACGTACACCCACCCAGAACAAATCCCTGACAAACCAACAGTTTAAGAGCCCTCAGCCAACACTACCTCTAGTTTTCAAGCCAACACCACTCGCTGAGTTAATGCCAAAGCCTTCAGTTTGGTGGGATGCAAAGGCCTTAATGGTTGTGAAACAGTGCCCTTCCCTTAATGAACAGGCATGCGGCAGCATGTCAGACAGGGCAACATGGGTGCCTGCTCTGCTGAAGAGTGAGATGGAAGGCGTAACAATGGAGGCTTGTTTCTTTACGATGCTTATTCATGGGTTTCATCAGGTCCCTTTCCACGGGTGTATAAAATCAAGCACCTTGATTATCAATGCAGACTGCATGATGCTTGATTAATACAACTGTGGAAAGGGACCTGATGAAACCCATGAATAGATGAGTAAGAAACCAGCAACAGAAAGTTGGGGAAAAATAGGAATTTCCATCGCAGTGTGTGGAAGGCAAAAACGGGCTAGCCTGGGCAAAACAGACATGTAATGATTCAAGAACAGTCTCACCTAGACAGAGTGCCCCAGGATTGTAGTTCACGGACTGGTGAACACTGTGCAAACTCGCTTTCTACACTCTATACACTAATTGCAGCGGTCATCCAGACAGCTCATTTCAAGTTTAATTCCACAGGAAGTTGTCCCTGTCTGAGAGAGAGAGAGAGAGAGAGAGAGAGAGAGAGAGAGAGAGAGGCTCATTGGTGGGAGGTCTTCACTAACACAAGGTGAAACTGGGTGTTTAACTAAACTGGATCCAACCTGAACCACACCTGATGTCATACTTCTATTTAAAGTGAACTCACGTGAGGAAGAGAACGTGCATTGCAGTTTACATCCAGGCAATAGCATGGCTCATGTGAAAACCATAGCTCTAAAGCATCACTCCAAAACAGTCCACAACCCATGTGGAATTTGAGCAGGCCAAACAGTGAAGTCGTTTCTTTAACTCGGCGACTAGATGGGCCTTCCAAACAGAACGGCTTTGTAAAGTGCCATCTGGGTGAGCGTGGTTCCCTTTGGAATTCAGAACTCTTTTGGTCTTAAGCAGTTTAAACACACACAACTACACTTAATTTATGATTGAACGAGCGTTTTGTGTATAAATAATAATAATAATGTGTATTATTAGAAAGACCAGGGTTACTTGTGGCATCCCCATTTCAACATTAATAACCTTAAAGTGGTGTTTCCTCGCATAGCAAAGGTGTGAAATAACATCAAAATGTGATATTAACATGCGGTTACTTTTTGTACAGTATGATCCACTGACTATAACAGTAATATATAACTGCTGTAATATATAACTGCTGTAATTTTTTTTTTGCGCAAATGTGAGCGAGCAGTAGTGTTCCAAATCCCAGTAGCAGGACCACACCAGGAATGTGGTTGGGGACGGATGCCCATCAAATGCGAACACGAGAATTAGTGAATGTAAAAAACACCACCAGACAACAGAAGTATATATCCATCAATTTAAAGACGATAGCAACCATAGTTGACAAAAAGGTAAGCGAGTATTTCTGGTTGCCCAAACTTCCCTGCGTTGTCCCTCAAAAGTGCAACGTGTCGCCTCGACCAGTAAGCTAGTCCTAACGCTAGTTAGCTAACAGACTACCTGGGGAGACCATGGAAGGAGCTCGCGGTTTTCCTCACACTTGCAGTGTTTCTTCGAAAACAACTCAGCCACGCGGTGATGGAGAGGTGCTTTGTAGGTAATAAATTCACATGTGACTTAAAGTAAAATATAAAAAGTTATTACCTGTTCATCACAGAAAGTGGTCTCAGGACCTAACTCATAAAACTCGCGCGTAACTAATGTTAACGGGGACTTACAACATTCAGTATTGTCCTCAACCTGAATGTGCAATTTCATCCCGTGGCCGATTTCAACTATTTAACATTGTAAATGCTGCTAGCAAATACTCTATGACAATTCAGTAGCCTGGTTGAAAGGTTTGCTGACAACAACGTTCATTTTCATCCTAAATTCTATGGCATCATTTCAATAACCACTAGCTAAATCAAACCCGCTGCTTATGTGGCTTAACATTACTAACGTTAACGTTACCCAAGTTAAATTGCATAGGCATACGTTAAACTGTTGTTTAGAACAAAGGCGAAATGACTTACCTTAAAATAGGCTAATAGCCCGTCTTTGCGCTGACGATTTTCTTCAATATTTGTGTTCTACGGTAATATATTACAATTTTCTTCTCCCTTTTCCCTCTTCTGTCCTTATTGAACAAAAGCGTACGCTTGTATTAACCCATTCAATCCAATGTTGGTACCATGTGACCTTCCCCGCAGAGGCAGACTCCTAAATACGGGGAAACAAAGAACATCCCCAAATCCCTTTTCCTCCTCCCCCTCTGTCTTGTGTACCCCACCCCCTTTTGGGGCCCAAGAAACCTGATAGCGTGAGCTGTGTTGCGATTCGTTCCTTCTTCCGTCCCACTCCTGATGCAATCACGATTTCTTAAACCATTTCCTAACCCCACACATTTCTTGTTCTTATTAATATTTAGGCAACTGGAGTGATATTTGTTTGATTAGGCCATTCATTTAGAATTAAAACAATTCAGTAGGCCTATAGGCTATAAGAAATATGTTTTATTTGTTGGAGTAATTTTCAAGACTAATACAAATGTCTTTAATGATCATTTAACCTACAGGCAATGCCTGAGAGTGGCATTTGTAGGATAGCCTGGGATGTTGTGTGTGATCAGGAGAGACAGTAGCCCATGGGCCAATCACAGGCATTATTTAGCTGAAAAGTAGCCTACTTTACAACATAACAACAAAATAATATAACATAACATAACAACTTGTTTTAGTATAGTACTGTATAAAGGCACCCACATCGTTTTCCAGTGAAGGGGGCGCCTCACCATGTGCACCCACCTGGGTGATGCATGGCAAGAACACTCACCACACACCAGCATGGGGAGGAAAGGGAGGGAATGGATAATAAGAATGAATAGTTTCCAGTCTATGGTTTAAGCAGAAGGCCTAGACACAGATAATGTCATAGATGGCAACTGAGTATTTGATGAGTAGAGTGGGCAGCTTGGTAGTGCACAATAGTTTTTTATTAGTTATGTGCCTGATTGGGAGCAGAAGACCCCTCTTTGTGTTGAGCGGCTGTTCAAAAGTTGTTAGAGTGTAAGTCTTTTCCTCTTGCCACACTCTTAGTTTTGGGATGTCAGCCAGGATTGCAATAGCTGAAGGAGCTTGGACGTTCAGTCTCAAACCACATCCTCACTTCCCAGTTTTACATATATTTGCACGCCAATAGTTGTTTAACCTTTGCATACAGATAATGTAGCTTACATGACACAGGGTCTCACTTGTGCAGTATAACAGACACAATGTGGTACTTAGAGGAAAATTAAAGGACAATCTGAGGGAATACTGCAAGACAGAGAGAAGCGTTAACAGAGGTGATTAGAGTTGTTACTAAGTATGTGAATGCCATTGAGACCAACAGTAACAAGGCAAGGCATACCACTGCTGAGAACCCATTTAACTACTTGAATTCCTCTGGGATGCCAATAGTTCACTATATGAATTTCTTGCAGAGCTTCATGGGAATCTTATCAGGCACAGGGCTTAATGTGTTGCTGCAGCAACATTTCTCAGAAATATGAAGCAGGTGCTGTTCATTTTGTGAATTAGCACATTGTTCAGAGAAATGTAATACTGTAGAAGCTTGCAAACTACTGCTACGGTAGTAATATGCAAAACGTTAATATATTTTAGAAATGGTCAGCGACATGATTTAATATAAGAGGAATCTGCTTTTGCTCCAGTCTTTCTCATATCTATCCCAAATCATTCAGCTAAACCGGGGTATTTAATATCCACTGTTAACACTTGGGAACAAAAGAATTTCTGCGTTCCCTCCCCAAAGTGTTGGCAGGACTCTATTGTCCAGCATTGCATAGGACTTTATTGTGTTAAAAAAACATGCACTGTCTCATGGGGGTTCCCATCAGGGGAACCCTCATCACATACACACTGGTAGCCCCACTTTAACCTTAATAGCTTCCCCACTTACTTTGCCAACACTAACAGTGTGAGTAGGCAGTGTCTGTATGAGATGAGAAATCAGGCCAAATGCCATGACCGAGAGTGATATCTCCAGATCAGTGCAAGTGCCCACTCGTGATGTCTTTCCAACAACAAGAAAAAAAAGTGTAGACTTTTGCACAATCTAACATGCCACAAATTTACTTCTGAAACAGAACATGGTCAACTTTTGCTCTGCATGACAACACAGCTTCCCCATTAAAGAAGCTGTGCTCAGCAGTTTTGGAGGCTTGCCTGAAATGTATTCTGTCTGAAGTCCTAGTCAAATGGACACCAACACGTGGAGAAAATGTGTCAGAAATAGCTCAACCTGTTTATGCATGATTGAAAGAAGAAATACTAGTTGTCATTCTGTATCTGAGGGTTATATTAAATGCTAATAGCATTTAAATAGTTAGCTGAATGTTTGCTGAGGAGCAGCTGACTCATGCTATTACTCACACAGATTCGTCTGTGTCACTTGTGGTCCCCAAAAAGAAAACTTGTACCCCCCCCCCCTCCTAAGTGTGAAAATACTCTGGCCTTGCAGATTATGCGGTCCGTTTGAAGCATCAGAGATGGAAGGGGGTTCTGCAAGGCCTAATGTTATTGGCACATACCTGAAGCTATCACCATGCCAACATGTGGTGGAACTATGTGGCTTTGTCATATTAATCCCGCTGTTGTGCTCCATTTTGTGTTCACCACATACCACGATGGAGTTAGGCTGGGAAGCTACAAAATAAGTTTTAAATCCCTCTTCTGTCTTTCTTTACCCATCTTTATATACCCCCAAAAAAAAAAAAAAAAAAAAAAAAAAATATGATGTAGTCTACGTAGATCTTTGTTGTTGAACTGTGGAACTGTTGAACTAATCACCTCAAGTTATTACTCACTTCAGATCACTACAATGTTGTAGTCTTGTGGCTTTTTTACGGCTTCTCCTGTTGTTTTCTCAAACCATATAATTCTGCTGGTTGTATGTGTCTGTGATCGTGAAGAAAGTTTATACCAAGTGAACTTCTGTGGTCAGTTAGCGCTTATGAAACACATGTGTACTGAGTAACACCTGCAGCTTTTGGATACAGAGTCTGTCTACATATTAGACTAATTAGCTTGTGTAGTAAACATTCCCCCCATTGTTACTGTTAATTTACAGTTCTACTGGGAAGGGGAGTCAGGTGCCAATCACCCTAATATTTACCATATGTCTCTGGGAGTATTATGCATGTGCCCAGTTAGTCTGCCTTGCATACATTCATGTACTGATTCATAGTCTTTGGTTCAGGCTCTCAAGCTTATGAATTATTTCACAAGCTCTTTTGGTTGGCCTCCTTTACATTAGACACAGGCTATATCTAGACATACTGTATTGGTCAGACTCCCAATTAAAGTAAGCTTTTAGGCCAGTTTTGTATTTATTAATGCTACAGTTTGGTGACTGGATGAATATAAGTAATTTGTTATAAACTGCAACAATATGATGCATATCATTTTGATATAAAATATGTGATTTGATGGCAAAATGGGCAGTAACTTACTCATCTAATATGTAGTTGTAGAACATTGTGGCTGGTGCTTTATCAGAGACTACATTCTGGAGGTTTTATGAAGCCTTAGTGTTTTGCTATAATGTAATTATGCCATTTAAAGCTGGAGGATACTCACAGGATAAACTAAACAATTAAAATACTGAATCAGTTATAGCTCAGTTGATTGGAAGTGACTTGAAATGAAAGCACAGCCTTGAAAGAGAGATAGTAATAATAAAACAAGAGTGGGGGTGAAGTTTCCCGCCGGGTGAAGCTGTTCAGTGTGTGTGTGTATGTGTGTCATTGAGGGGGTTGGTAGGTTGGGGGGTTGGGGGTACAGGCTTAAGGGTGGGGGTTGGGCACAGGAGGTTGGCTGTTTTGAAAGCTTGCTGCCATGGTGGATATCAGGGAATGGGGGCTGCCATGAAGCTCTCGTTTCATTGCTGGTTTTCTTGCCCTGTCCTCTTACCCCGTAAGAGTGGTCAAGTTACAGGGAGACAACAGTTTACCAAGGCCCCCCTACACATTAGGGAAAAGGGCAGGGGGTTGCCATGGAAACAGACAGATCCACCCAGTTCTTCCCCCAGAAGCTATAACAGATGGTAGGATGTAAAAAGAGTTCGGGTGTTGGTTAGGGTAATGTATTTCCAATGGTATAGATTATTTAAGTTTCCCGCCTAAACTGTGCATGACACTGTGAAAAGAAATATGTTGTTATTAACCAGATTTATTATGGATACTTTAACCTTATGGTTGGCATAGTAGCCTAATGATTTGTCTATTGGGGAAAATATATAGATCTAACATTTTTGAATGCAGGAAAATTATTGAAGGTATTTATTTGTCTCATTCTTAATGCTTCACTTCACTGACATTCTTCTTTTAAAAGAGGATGCACCACCAACCAAAAGCAATTCAAAGCATGGCAAATGTATTTAGACTGAAATGTAATTTTTGAGTAGCTCTTCTAGTCATGTTTGTTGTTGCATCAGAAAGGCCTTACAAGACATGCACGCGTAATCTACAGCTCACTAGCCTCGAGGCAGGGAGGGAGGTGTATGTGTACAATCCTACTGACAAGCAATTCATCACTGAAAAAAAAACCTACGCTGATAGGGGTCAACAGAGAAAGTGTGTGATGATCGTGGACGCCTCTGCCACACTGACATGTTTGTCTGGTCAAAGAAACATGAGAGATGGCAAACGGTGTCAGGTATCCAGGCACGTGGAGGAAAGGAGAAAAACGTGGTGTGCGAGGGGTCTCGGGGGTCTCCCTCTGTGACTAGCATTCATCCACGCTGACTAACTTGTTCATGCCTGGGTGATGAGGTCATGTGCTTGACCTCTCTCACCGGACTCGATGCAGAGGGTGCTTGTCGAAGAGTTGTTGGGAAAGTGTTGTTTGTAGGTCAGGTAGACTTGTTCTAAACATGACACAAAAACAACAGACAATACTCTCTGTCAAGGTGGACTGAATTTGATTGCTGATGGAATTTGAAGTATGAGCCTGATTAGGAGGATAATAACAGTGAATGAAAGAATGACGGTGCACAACTGCGTTGTCAGGAATTCATGCCTCTCCATCCCCAAAACAAACGCAAACAATAACAAAAAGTTACCCAAAAAGCTTGGATACACAGAGAATGCCACTGAGAGTGCTTCTCATGGAAAAGTTGATGACTTCCATCTGGTACACAGTGTGCTGAGAGGGTGGGTGTGAGTTTTCTGTGGGCTGGCTTCTGGACGCTGGTCATGCTGTTTAAGAGAAGAGGTCGGCCATTTCTCACAGACATAACATCCCAAAATTCTTGTGGTGGTTTGCTGTGCGTCTCTAGTGGGCATATTCTTTTAAGCAAGAACACTAACACATTGTAAAAAACATCATTACTTTCATGATGAATATTAATTAGTCTTATAAACTATAACCACATAATATGTTTTATGAAGATGAACACAGTATTGATATTATGCTTCCTTCTTTGTTTCTCTCCAATGTTGTTTGCCCTCTTGAGAAATGACTGGGATGTAACCACAAGTTCCATGGATGTAGGCAAACAATGGCTCTGAACAAAGACCTTTTGGTTTAATGACAAACTGGTGGCAACCGCGTGATGGGTCTTAAGACGGCCTGGTGAGCGTACCTCAACTGGACTGGAAACAATCCTCCTCAAGGTCAACACAGTAACCCCCATCTGCCTATCACCTTTACAATGTCTGCCCTGAAAGCACGTTTGGCACACTTTGGCGCTGTCTGACCGGACTTTCACTACACTTGAACATGAACAATCCATAAATATTGTTTGCAAGGGGCTTTTGTGTGTGTGTCAGCTTTGCTCTTCCATGACCTTTGCTCTCAAGCCAAAAGGGGGGTGGTGGGGTGGAATTGGACCTTTACATGACAAAGAATCCAGGGTGCACAAAAGAGCCTTCACGTGAGAGCCTTCACGTGATTCACCTTATATATAATAATATATCACTTCATATACAATATGTGTATACATTATTGGCTGGTGTGCCTGTAGTTTAATTAGCAGAGCAATGTCTTAACAGGACCAAATGGGTTATGAATTATTATTATGATATGTTCTGAGTGGGTTTGATTCACTGGGAGAACATACATGTACTGTTTGTCACGTTTTAGCTGTAATACTAGTGTATGATTCAAGGTAAGTACTCCAAGTCTGGTATCGGAACTCCCCCTATTACAGTCGGTCCCGTATTTCCGCCGTCTTGCGTGTATGTGACACTTAATATCCATTTCTATACAAACCAAGACGGCGGACTCCTAAAGAAACGCAAGCACCCACACGATAGGTGTATCTAAATTAGCTATGTACCAAAAATGACATTTTACCATGACTCGAAGAGCTGTAAACAGTGTTGTAAGGCTGCGTGTACACAACCGCTTGGAGCTCCAGTGGAATTTTAATTTCATGACGAGAATTCTCGGTCTAACCGTTCATGTGCTGTTGAAACGGCGTAAATAGGCAACCCATCAGGCCAGCACTATAACTCCGAGCGTGGTAAACAAAATCGGATATTTCAGGCAGTAAATGCTCCCGTTAAGAACCAAACCAGATTCTGAAAAATGTAAGGTTCATTTAGCAAATGTTATTTTGAAGTGTTAAAAAACATCGTTGTTTTAGAATTTCTGAACAAAAGTGGTGATAATTGGGGGTGTAAAGATATCTAACTGAAAGTACAGATTGTGACACTGAGCGTGCTGTTCAAGTTGTTACTAAATCTTTTATACTGTGCTCAACCCATTATGAAGTTTTATGTTCAGAAAGCAGACTTCACACAGGAGTAGATGGACAGAGCTCAAGGTTGACGCCATTTTGGCTATTTTGGGGATTTTTTTGGACTGATGGTGCAGTTGGTGCTCTGTTTACCACTCTTGCCCTGTTTCCAGTATTCAGTATTCTATCACAGAGACCAGCTAACAGTGGACACTCTCCATAAAAAGGGCGATGGTGTATTTTTCATATGACTCAAGTTATGAAAGAAAGGTCTGTAAACAAGGTGTATATTTGTAAATAGCCCCATTGCATACTTGTAAATAGTCACATAAACAATGCAGACTTGTAAATAGCCACACGCAAGTTGCTCTATGGCCAGTCAGGTGAGTTATGAGATACTGCCGGCAGCAAGTTGATTAGATATTATTGTCATAAAGGCGACTTTTGGCTGACGTTTCAGCTGATGCTGCCCCTACCAGAATGCCTTTCCATACTTAAACCAATTTAAAGTCAGCTGACAGTAAGAGCGTGGCCAAATAGAGGTCAGCACTGAGTTTCTGAATAACGGGGCCAAAATAATTGGCCCAAATTCCTACTGTCACAGATTTATCTATCCTGAATGGTAATGAGACTAAGAGGTTTAGCTTTGAGTTTGACGCAGAGTTTTCATTCCCATGGCTGTGATCAATGGTCTTAAAAAGGCAATGATGAATGTGCAGGTCGTGTTAAACTTCTCTGAGCCACACACGTGATGGGGGTTTTAGGTTTACCCCATTCAGGGTGAAAATCCATTTCCCTTGTCATTTTATTGCAAATGTACATATCGAGTGTTTACTTAAAAATCCACCTCAATTACCCTCACATATAAGCTTCAGTTGTGAGGATCTTTGAGTTGTGCTCGCAAGAAACAGATGATATGTTTGCTTTGGCAGCTGGAAACAGAAGGGCTCTAAGCCTCCCTTTTGCCTTTCAGCACTAATTAAGATGCACGTCAGAAAGTGAAGGCATGTCCCCTTTACTACAGACACTCCAATCACTAGTGCTCAGGGCCTGAGGCAGCACTGTAGGTCGGTTTGATCTGTCTCAACTCATGCAATTCAGGACTACTGCCCAACAGACTGAGCAGCTTTTCCAGACCACCGTGACAGAGAAGCTGGACTCAGAGTCTGTCTTCACGGTCCCATCCTGCTCTGACTTTTGGGACAAACAGAGAGATCAAGCTACACGGGTGCCACTCCTGTGTATTCTCATTATTGACCATACACATTGCATCGAATCTTCAGTGTTGTCATTTGAGACTGGACTTGTTTAACCAAGGTGGGCAGTGCTACTGTTCAGTTTTTACAATCCAAGGCTTTTGTTGTTTCAGAGACTGACGGGCATCGGCTTTGTGTCTGCATGAAGTTTTTGTTTATCAAGTGCTCATGCTGACCTGTCAGAGCTCAGAGCAGGTTTAAGTGTTGTGACCAGAGATTCTTCTCTGATGCAGATTGGCAAGTTTTACGCATATTGTTAACCACTAAAAATGTGAGCACACAGTGAACAGTCTAATGGCTCGGATAAGAGTAGGAGTGGAACAAGAACCCATCCAAAAAGAGACATTTTTCATCAGTCTGCATTGGTCATGTATTTACACAAGGAAGCTCTGGCATTTGGCTGTACAAAGGCTAAGTCATCCCACTTTCAGGCTGAAGAGGGAAAAGAGTGGTTGGAATAGTCTCAATGTAAGCAGTGATTCTGGATTACATTTTGGACTTGAAATACAGGAAGGAACATAGAATACAATTTCCTGAGGGCCACGTGACTGAGATGCATGTGTGCCATGCCATGTCCACCAAAGTGAGTTATGCCAGAGAGCAGCCAAATCCAGCAAGAATGTCTCACTCCAGAGAGGCAGTGCTAAAGGTAGATGTAGCCGGTGGCTACCCGTCCAAGGGAGTTGTGAGACACAGAGTTGTTTTAATTTGCAGTTAAGACGGATAGGAGCAGCTGCTGCACCATCAAACAAACTCAGTTTTAGCGGAGCTCTCAAGTGCTGACAACAGGGGAAGACCTGTATATGATAAACATCCTCCCGTCATCTTGAATGACCCTTTTAAATGAGGCTAGAGGATTTTGGAATTCCCACCTGAGGTGTCTGCAAAAGATGGGAACAGCACCTGCAGAACAGGTGCAACACAAACTATCTGCACACATCTCATTCACTCACATGATTTTTTTATTTTTTTTTAACAATATGCATGCATTGCCTAACTCCCTTTTCAAGCCAGTATGCCAAAGATTATTATGCGGTTTAGCATGTAATTTACATGATGAGAGCGCAAGTAGCAAGCAGACTGTTTTATTTATAGCAGTCCAATCAGTGGCGCATAGTACTTGTTTGTCTCCAGATGTGGGTGCAGTCTTGCAGGGTCCAAGAGAAAGGAGTGGCCGAGTGGGAAACCCGCTGAGCTGAGGAGAGCCTAGGCTGGCCAGGGCTGAGTCAGGTGCTGGGCAGAGATCTATGGTCACTGAAGTAGATGGAGAGCTACTTAATGTTATGGGCCCGCTGGCAGAGAGCACATAATGGATGGCTGTGTGTGGGAGAGGGCAGTGGAGTGTCAGTCCACTGGTTTCCAGGAGGGATGGGTGAGAGAGCTCGCTTGCGCTCCAGACCAAGCGGGAAATGATGTCATCTCTAACAGTCAGCGGAGTATGGAAAATTACTTATGTGTCAGTGTGTGCGGGGCATTTTTAAACGCAGAAGCAGTGGATTTTTCAAATTAAAATTGAAAATCTATTTTTGAATATCTAACTGTTTTTATGCAGCATAATTTTCTTGGATGGAAACATGGCCGTTTATTTGGAAACAGTTCACTGGCAACAGCTTAGGCCTGTCACTTTGATTCAAACTTGATCCAAGCACACATTCCACTCAGTATGATTACAGAGAGAATAGAACCACCAACTCGCCAGTGGCCAGGGCTTGGCCTTAAGACTCCAGAGCAGCTCCCCCTCAGTGGGATTATTCTCTAATGTTACCCCCTCTTGAGTAGCTATGGAAACTATGCATCTTATCTGATGCCTGTCTTCTCTCTCAGAAGCAGGGTTTTTGTATTTCCTGATCTTGGCTTGGCCCCTGTCCAAAATACTTTTTTGCAAGGTGATATCAATCAATGCCCCATTCAAATAGATTGGATCCCTTATAGTGGTCGATCAGCAAATTTGAGCACAGACTGCTTTTTCAAATTTTCAGTGAAAATTGAAAAGAGACTCATAGAGGTATACAGTATACAGCTGTGGCACATTCTCACAATAATAAAACATTTTTTTCTGCAACTCATCATTTTTCCAATGACTTTGCAAGGCAAAGTTTATACAGTAAAGTCCAGCCAGGTTATTTCAGTCAAGGGTAGTCATAACAGAGTTGAGTGTTCCATAGCGATATGGAGCGATAACACACAGCGGTCACTTTGTAGATAATAACAATCAAGTGTTTGCTTTACAATTTGGTGACATAAGACATCTGACATGACACAAGGAGTTATAAAATAATCAAAATCTTCACAACATACACATGCAATTCAAACCTTTGATGAATAATATTGCAAACATCTATTCTGTACTCTGTCTGATGTTGAACTATGTAGCGGTGTTCTGTGCCCTTATGTCACAGAGAATTTGTAGGATTTCATATACTTTTATTTTTATGATGCTGTTTACATAAGATCTCATGACAGTTTGAACATGACCCAACATGTTGCGAGCAAGTTCAGCAAAGACCAAATATTCTCCTCCCTTTTTTTAGATGATGAGAACTGTGTGGAGAAAATAATGTCATATTTTGTTAATAAACTCATTTAAATGCCCTTTTTTGATAATCATGCTGACTGTAAGCTTGATGGTACAAGGGAAACATTATTTTTTTGTGCTATGTGAAAGCCAGAAATGACATACTGCAGAATGAAAACAGGTCAAAGACAGTGGGAACATATCCACCCATGCAGATCAGCTCTGTTTGTATGTGCATAATTCTCTTGTTCTGTTACAGGGGAGGAGCCCAGTCCTCACCGAATTAACAGAAAACTGTCCATTTAGTTTTTGAAGAAGAAAAAGAAAAACAGTTGGGCTCTTAGTCCCCAGGACTGCTTGAAATGTTGATTTATACGGGGGGTCTGGCAGCACACTAAATGTTGTGCAAGCAGTGTCTTAGTACACAACATGTTTTTTTTTGCAGACAAATCTAATAAAATTATTCAAAAACTGTTCAACAAGGAACGAACAGCTCTATGTGCTTTTTTAACTTGTTCTCACTGCAAGTCTGAACAATCAGCCAAGCGTGCCAAATTCCTGAACTGGAGCAGTTCCTGTGGAATTGAGTGCCGTTGTAACTGCTGGCCTGAACCCTTGCTGCTCATTAGCTGACCCCAGGGCCTGGGTTCAGCCCTGGTGGTTCTGTGCACTGGAGAGCCCTCTGTTTGACTAGGCGTTGCTGGGCTGTGCCCTGTGGATTCCAGTGAAGTCCCCTCTATGCGTGTGCCGTGCTTCCCTGTGGAATGCACACAATGGAGCACAGTGTGAGTGTGGAGAGATGCTGGGCTGCCAGTGGCCAGTCAGGGAGCCTGTTGTCCCTGATGTGTCAGGGGGTCAATGAGAGATGGACCACGATCATGTTATGCTCTGTGCATGCCTAGAATGGAATATTATATTTAAAATGGAAACATTTTATCATGTCAACATTTTGGGGCAGCCGTGGCCTACTTGTTAGCACTTCGGACTTGTAACCGGAGGGTTTCCGGTTCGAATCCCGACCAGTAGGAACGGCTGAAGTGCCCTTGAGCAAGGCACTTTAGCCCTCACTGCTCCACGAGCGCTGCTGTAGCAGGCAGCTCACTGCCTCGGGATTAGTGTGTGCTTCACCTCACTGTGTGTTCTGTTCACTGTGTGCTGAGTGTGTTTCACTAATTCACGGATTGGGATAAATGCAGAGACCAAATTTCCCTCACGGGATCAAAAGAGTAAATATACTTACTTACTTATACTTATACTCAGGGTTGAAGAAAAGTAGAACCTTATAGTAGAAGATGTTTTTTTGTATATTTAATTAAAAGTGCAGAGAGTCATGAGTTGCACAACCAAGAAACCAGTTTGGAACACTATTGTGTTGTATTGTAAATGGACTAAAGATATTAGATGTGATGTGGACCGTATCCATTTCATCTTTTGTGCAGTGTTTCCTCCACTGTCAGAGCTGATATGGGAGAGCCAGGATGGCTACCGTTAGGATGCAAAAGAGGGAAAGGAAATACTTTTGCAAAGCCACAAAACAAAAAGCTATAACTGTGACAACCCTATCCATTTTCATGATTCCCAAAAACTAGGCACAGTTTTGTTCAGACGAAATAGGAAGCCTTTTGAGGAGAACACAATGTGCCTGAAAGAAAAGAAAACACCCCACACTATCTAACTTCACTTGGTCTTCTAGGGCACAAAAAGATACTGATATTACAAAATGTATAAAGGAAACCTAAGAAAATAATGAGGTGAGTGCAAATATTGTTTTACCTATTGAGCAATGTTCCTAACTAATGTTGTTTTGGGATGTTCCCATTTACTTTGAGCATATTCTTTTTCTGGAGTACTTCAATTATCAGTGGCACATTGTTATGATCATCCTATCAGAACACATAGAGCCGGTTACGTGGTTGCCCAGCAACAGTGCCCAAAAAGTTGCCCTGTGTATCCTTAGTTTTATTTTAGTCCACAAAACATTCAATGCAAATGGTAAAAATAGTTCTCTTCAAAGAACTATTTGCCAACACAAGCATTTGCTGAGGAGTATTTACTTAGCGGTGTTTGCTTAGGTGCTTTGTAAGGGTGGTTCTGTCTCCACGTGGTCTTTATGGTTTCGCTCATTTACAGGTTGTATGAGCGGCATGTATATTCAGGTCAGGTCCCTATGGGATGCATATAGTAGGCGTGATATTTCCTTTTCACAAGGCAGCTGTTTTCACAAACTCAAAGAAAGATCACTGTTCTCCTGGAACACTTAAGTATGGACAGGTTCAAAGACTCTCATTCTTTATTTGAGAATTCCATTAGGCATTTAGGAAACTGATCCTTGGCCTTCATCTCCCAGAGGATGAGGTTTTTCCCTCAAGGGAAATATTAAAACATGATCTCTTGGATCCACTGTGATAATACCAGTTTCAGACCCGTTGTGAATGAGTATGTCTCTTGACGCTTGCGCAATCTGTTTTATAATAGTAAACCCGGTACACTTTATCCCGGAATGTAAGATGGAGGAATGTCAAAACATCTCGTCTCTACCTACTGGTTGTCCGGTTTCTTTCCAAGCAGCTGTTGCGTGTGCATGAGAACAAATTATTTGCCAGTATTCAAATGCTTTTAAATAGAACCATCTGTGTCTATGTTTGAACCGATATTGTAAATGTTTTCGATTGATATCAAAAAGGGGGATTTCTAGGGATCCAGTAACACAATCAATGCAAGCAAATGAGAATATGCTAAGTATAGCAGCACTTTCACTTTTGGAATATTCAACAACAGATGGCCAGTTCAAGTACAGCAACACCATGCCACCACCCTATTAATTAGGGCTACACAAATATTTCAACGTTTTTGACCATTGAGGTTATGAGTGGGATGTGCAGCACACCAGCGGCAGACCATCCGTTATTTGAGGTTGAGGGGGGAAGTCGTCCAGCCGTTGGTTTACTCACTCTGCACAGCTGTGGGATCACTTGACTGACACCGAATCCAAAGGGCCAACAGCTGTGGAGGCCTCATCCTGTCTGCATTATAAGCACTAACTTGGATGTGTACCACACACACACAGCTCTGAGAAAAATCAGGCAAAGGAGTCTGATTAGTGTTTTGCCACAGAGAAGTAATGTGATTAGATTAATCACATAAGATATAACAGCCGCAGTGTCACAACACTGGCATCTGTACATTCATTTTGTTGTTTGCTGTGAGGAGTTAATAGGTCAGTTAAAGTTGATGATTGCTCTCTCAGATTGAGAGATCCTGCTTCTGAACTCCTTCACAGACACTTGGAAAGTACAAGCTCTCCTCTGTCTGTAACCTATATCGCTGTGCTAAGGAGTTGCCGTGGCCTTTTCAGTGGTCTCCCTTTTCCCTCAGAAAGAAAAACATGAGATATTCTGGGATCGCTGCTGATGCTTGAAAATACAGAAACCGGCTGCTGTAGCCTCCACATAAAAATGACCATTCATTTAGAGTTTGGTTTTGGAATCTTTTCATGGCGGTACAGATTCTCATTTCGGTCATGCAACCAGCAAATAACAATAACAGATCTTGGCTTGTCTTTTTGGGAGAGGAAGAAAATGGTGAACACCAAATAGGATGTGTGAATTTTAATTAAGCATGCCAGCCACAAGAATATAAATGTAAAATGAATAATTGCTGAGGAGAGGCTTCTTTGGGTGAGTTGGTTTTTAAAAGTATTTTTCTCTAATGGAAACGCCATGACAGAGAAGAGCCATGATATGCCAGGCAAAACTAAATGATAAGTCAATGTTCTCATTAAACTATACAAAAAAATAATATTACATTTTCTATTATGCTTAATGACAATCTTTGGAGTTAACTGTACCAACCCTCTATCAATTCTACTGTCATACTTGCAAAATTAAACTGACATCTCTGACACGCATTTCACATCGTAGCTGCTAGGCTCAGCCCAATAGGAACATGCTAAACTTGTTTCTGATTGATGGCAAATTACGTAAATGCTGTTGGTCTCTCAGGCAGATTCTCTCATCATTTACTCCTCATGAAATGTCAGTGGGAAAATGAATCCAAGAACATCCCGGTCTAACACAATGTATGTTGTGAGAATTATGTCTGAATGTTTATCCCTGGATCCTCCAAGCTTCAAACACAGGCCCAGGTCAGGTGTCGTGAGACCTGCCTCACATAGATGTTGACTTTACAGTTTGCCTATTGGAAAAACAAGACAGTTAATCCAGAACAGGCCCCAGCTCTGCTGTTGAATCTGCTGGGAATGTGTTGATGTGATGGAGAAAAACTGAACACACCTTATACAGTATGTACAGAAGTTGTGGTAGCACAGCCTTTACTCAGAACCTTACTCAGATACGGTAACAGACATTTAAAGTTAAACAGACTTTATTGTAAGTTAAATATCATCCACAAACCAATATGTGTACAAAATGTGTGCAGCAGAAAGAACTACTGTAGGAACAAAAAAAACAAGCTCCTAACTGCCACTTGCTGCACTGATAAACAGCGGAGATATCTACTTATCTGCCAATGGGCAGTGTCATTGGCAATCACATACAACACTACACATGGGCTGTGTTTACAGTTATGATTTGGGCTGGCAGCCCCTGATCCTCTTCTGTGTGGGGGCCAGGGGCTCTCTATCAGAAGCAGGGACGAGTGGGCAACTCAGCTCAACAGTCTTCCCTGTGGCCCTGCAATCTGTGTCAAGCAGATAACTTTATTAACCCACAAGACAGTTTGTAGTGTGCCATGGGAAATTGAGTAACTAAAGAAAGTATGACTCAGACAATAGCATGGACTGAATGCTTAGACTGGATTGGATATGAGGTGTCCGGGTGTGTGAGTGTCTGAGCATGTGCGTGTGTGTGCGTGTATAGTGACATTGGGACAATTCCAAGGATGAAATTACCGGATAGCATCCTGTTCTGTAAGTGTTGTCACCCTGGAAAACTACTGAATATTGCTAGAGTTGGCTGGTGAATTTGCATACTCTGACTGTTGCCAACAAATGTAAGAGTTATTGGTATTCAACATTCCAGGGCAACCTGGGCAGTGTTAAGCTCTCATAAATGTGAGTAGGACACAAGGTCAGGTGCAGCTGGTTTGAGCATGCATGTCATCGAAATGTGCACACCTTGGACTGCTGCGAAGAGAAATGCAGAGAGAGACAGACATCTAGTAATGTATTCTTATCTACTTTTGATACGCTGCTAAACCAAAGCAAGTTACTGAAAACATCCAGGGATAAAGCCAACACATCTTTCACATGAAAGATAAGCATTTACATAAAATGTATAAATATGTGAAGTGGTGCTTTCTTGCAAACTGTTATCTGCAGTGAGGTCCTCTATGCTGTCTGCTATGAGTCTGTGAGGGTATGGGTTTGGTTCTATTCATCCATATTCCTAACCAGAACAAGAGTCAAGAATTTTATTACATCTGTCTGACATCACCAGCTGTCACAACCATCACCAGTTTCTAATTGAAGTTCCAAACAAGTTTCTGGCAGAGAAAGATGGACAAAAGAAAAGGCAGAGGTGTGGTTGTGGTCTTTATGTTCTTGAAGGATCCTTTTCTGGCCAGTTTCTTTCCAGAGTTACCACTGTGAAGGTTAACAGGAATTATTACAGTAACAAGCTCTTATAAATTCCACGATTACTGAGGAATCTGATAAACAACTATTAGCATAAGATTGGACTAGCATACAGGCACCACATGTACCAACACTTTAAATCCTATCAGTGTTGTAGGGGAAATGTAAACGTAACCGCTTTGACATCTTGGTTTAGGCCTACTTGATACAAAAGGGGACATTTTTATTTGTTTGATGTTTAAAATGTCTGTACATTATCACACATGACATTAGATTCAGGGAATGGTACCGCTTTGCATTGCATGAATGTAAAAGGACCAAATGTCAACTTTGTTCACCAAAAAGCCTCTCTGACTTTTAGTTGTCATGTAAAAGGCTTACATAAGCATAAGTTGCTTGAAATCTTTGTCCAGTCAGATATTCCTTCACTTGGGCATGCTTGTTTTGTCTGTGTGTGATTCAAAGAGAGATGAAATGTGTGCAAAATAAGCAAAAAATATATACATTCTTTTTCTGTTATAACTAGACAGTTGGGAGCCACACATGTTTGTCTATTTGGAGTCTTGAAACAATATGCTGGCCACACATGACCTCACATATGGCTCAGCATTCAGATGTCAAAAAGATGCACAACCCTAATTAAAAATATGCCTGGTCCTAAATTCTGACTGTAAATTCTGTGGTAAAAGAAGGAGCAGATCTCTTAACAATAGTGCTGGCTATCTGAGAGAGTGTGTGTGGGGGAGTGTTTGTTCTGCGACGTGTGCCTGGTGGGAGCTGGTCACAGCCACTGTTGTTTTTAGGAGTGTGTCCACAAGCTTATCGCCTATAATGGAGAGGAGCAGAGCAGAGCAGAGCCGCCACAGTGCCTGACAGTGTTGCAATGTCTCAGCCCTGTACCCCACCCGCCGTCTCCGGCATTAAGTCATTTGGGTGTCTTTGTAGTGTTTTGGCTTCGAAGGTCATCAATTCCATCCAAGCATTGCAAAAATGTACGTCACAGAGGAAAAAATAATCCTCTGTTTGAATTGTTATAGTAAACACAAAACTACTCAAGCTCCTGCCTGCAGACTAATGGTTAGAGTGGATTTATGGCTAAATCAATGCAGTGATTAATCTATTACTGGAACCACTTTTACTGGAAATACACACACACACACACACACACACTGCTGATGAATCAAGGCAAGTAAGTAAGTGAACCTTTTTGATTTTCAATCTTAGCAGAGGAAAATATTTCAGGCAAACAGACATCTTCACTTTTGATGAATAAGTTGCTGTTCTAAATAAATAGCCATGTGTTGTGAACATATGTCCTGGTCAAAATAGTCAGTGTTTAATGATTTGTGTTACACACCCTCATTCATATTAAACAGTTCAGATGCTAGGTCAGATTTGAGAGAAAACAATGATACTCTTTTGTCCAGCATCAGCAGGCATGTCCATAGCAGCATGCCATGTTAGTGAAAGGAAAACTAAACTTGTGGAGTCTGTGATTTGGTGCCAAACTTTAATAGATTGTACTACGCATTTCCATCAAGTTTCATGGAAATAGCGTCAGTATTTTTGGCATAATGCTGCTTACAGGCAAACAATCAAACAATAGCAAAAACATTTCCTCATTGGTGGAGTATATGTGTAAGCAACCAAAATGACTCACCTGTTGACTCATCAAAGTCTTTCATTGACCGACCTGAATTTTCACCCTCATCTTATCAGAGGTTATTGCAATGATCATTTTCTATACTTGTCCTATGACTGAGCACAATATAATTACGGTATATACCATGCAACATCATAACTTTAGAATGGAATAGAATATTGTAAGTCTGACTGCCTTTTCTAGCTGTCATTTGCACCCACTGGAGAGCTACTTTTGCTGTACAGTCTGTCAAGAAAAAAAGACTCCTCAACACGGACAATTGAGCCAAGAAGGAATGCACCTAAGTATACACTGAGATCCTAGACAGGTGGGGTGGGGTGCCACTCATGGGTGCACTTCCTGTCTCCTTCTCCCTCCCCCCCCCCCTCTCTCTCTCTCTCTCTCTGAGCAGAAATATTTGAGCTAACAGTGCTCCAAATGTCTCCCAGCAACGGAGGGGCCTACAGAAAACAATAGGGTCACTAAAGATGCCGTGGATTTCCTGTTGACACTTCCTCCCCTGTAAACCTGCCAAATGTTCGTGCGGTGGGGAGAAGATTGCTCTGGGTCTCGTGGGTCCTGACTGTCGTAAAGAGAGACACTGAGATAAAGGATTGTTGTTGCCTTACTCAGCTACCCATATGTTTCTTTGTCCCATCCCCCCTCTTGGAGAACAGACCCATACCAGTCTGCCACCGCACAGCTCAGTCACTGCTGCTGAGGGAGACAGGAACATGCCTATAAATGTATAATTACATGCCTGATTTGTATAGACTTTTTATGACTGGTTTCTGAACAGGCATATGTGTCTAACCCTGAGAATTAAGACAAATACATGGCTGACAAGACATTCATTGAAATTGTGAGTTTCACATGTGTTTGTCTCTTAGTGACTTTTTAAAGTAGAGGAGACCATCCTTGAGGCTTAAACTGCTCCCCTCAGGGCTTAGAGGTTTGTGTTGGCCAATCACTATTTATATCAACTATTTGTTTGTGCTGTAAACTGTGGATTTGAACATTCTTTTATTCACTCAAGAAGGGGAATGATTGAGCAAAACTCTCTACGAACATAAAATAACGTTAGAAAGACAAAGGCTGCTGATTAGAGTTTTTAAATTCCAAATGTATATTTCCATTTTAACATTAAAAAGTGAACAGGTTGTTGAGAGAGAGATGTGCTTGCTTCTCCAGGCTCATTGGGATGGCAGCCAGAGCTCCAGACCTATCTGACAAGTGTGAACATTCCTGATGTACTGGACTGTATGCATGACACTGATAGCACAGGCTGATAAATGAACCTCTCTCAGATTCACTTCCGTTCCAAACTGGTTTTCTTATCAAAGGAGACAAGCTAAATCAAAGAGCGCTCAAAATAAAGGGGAGAATGGCTTTTCATTGTCCTTTTGGGTACACACTGAAATACACCACAACTGAAATACTGTATGTTTTCCTCCTGTCTTGACTCACCCACAAAGTCCAGTCATGTTTGTACATGTTAGGCAGCAGCCTGCATTTTGTACTCCACTTACTTCTCCAGATACTCCCATCACCATCCAAGTCAAAAAACCTTAGTTACAAGATCATGTTCATAACACTTCAAAACAAAACGGGAAAATTAAATGGAAAAAGTATGATTAATAGTTTTTGGTAACCACAAACAAATGAACAAATGAAGTGACTAGCCTGCGTTTACTCATTGAGAAATTTGGCACAGAGAAACGTGAATAACACGTACAGGCAATCATTTTTTATCTTTAAAATTAAAAACAGCAGGGGATGCTCTAATGTGATCCTGAGGCGTACTCATGAATGTTTCAGTTCTTGATACATCCCCCACATGACTTATCAGTCAGTTGGTGTGTCAGGCATGAAGTATGACACTGGTTTAATTGAGACTTTATTTGCCATCTGCAGTGACCTCTAGTGCATGTACCAGATATTGCAACTATTTTGGGCTCTGCTTTATGCCCTGCTCAGATACATAGAACCATAACAGGACAGGGGACTAGAAAACAGACATTTAGCTGCAAACATGCTTGTCTGGAGTATGGTGTGCAATGCTTCCCTATCCAGAGACATAAATGCAGAGGTTCCTCTTCAGTGCTAAAAGAACACCTGGAACAACGTACACTAACTGACACCACCCAGTTCTAAGCAATGCTTAGAATAGAAAATAGAAAGTGCGCGGGTGGCGCTGGCCTGGCCAGTACACCTGTTGTTGTGACCTCGGCTGTCCCCTCTGCTTCTCTGTCCAGGTGGCCAGCATGGACCTCTTGTTATCCTGCCTTATCAAACCTGCCACTCCCCATGCAGCAAAACACTGACTCAGCAGATTTGACCAACAGCTGACATCTCCAGGGCATTTTTACGACCAGAACTAGCAGGCATCAGCATGATTTTAGAATCTGTTTCTGTCTCCAGTCGTCCTGACGTAAACAGCAGCAGGACTATTTGCTAGATAACACGGCTAGCTCTGCTAAATAAGAGGCAGGCAGCGGCTGGGATCCCAGGCACCGGATGGTATGTGGGTGTAGCCTCTCCATCCACACCCCCCAACCCGCCGGTGCCTGCTTATCAGGGAGATGGTCAGGCTGAGGAACGGCTCTAGCTTCCTGCACTCCCTCAACCCAGTGCCCCTACCCTAATGGTACAAATGCGGCTGCCTCTGCCTGAACAGCACATCCCATCAGGATGGGATCAGCTAATGCACCAACAGGACTGAGACAGAAACCACTTGCATACACTCAAATCAGATGTGTTGTGTTACTAGACTAATGTTACTAATATCCGCAGATACACTGCAGTAGTTCAATCTATGCTTTGAAACAGAATCATATCTTACATATTGTATTGATATTTTACAGTGGCCAACACTTTATTGCTTTGTCAGGCAACAACATCATGTTACACGATCCATTTAATAGGACTCTGCTCAGTGACCTTTTGACATTGCAGTTGCTGACACAAAGTGAATATAAATTAGTTTCATTACAGACAGCATTGGGACGCGCCCTTCAAATCTGATACATATTTAAAGAGACACTTTTAAAGGAGATTAAAGAAGAAGAACCACTTTATCTCACTAGGTTGATGTTGATCATGTATCAGAGCCTGCACATTTCAAGTACACAGTCATGGTGTAGTAAAATCCAGTAGACAGCAAGGAGACTCGTATATGTAACTTTACTCTGTACTATTATACACAACTGCATTCAGGATTAGTCATGTCATGAAAAGGCTGTCTGTGAAGAGAGGTTTAAAAGGATGTCTGTGAAGAGTGGTTTAAAAAGGCTGTCTGTGAAAAGAGGTTTAAAAAGCTAGCCAGGTGCTCTCTGTCCAACAAGAGCAAGAATCAAACACTGGAATACAAACTGTAATCGCTTGTCTCAATGGTTCAGTAAGTATAGCTGCAGAGGTTTAGTTGTGCTATTTTGTGTGATGATAATACATGTTACTTACAATGTGATGTAATATAATTGTAATGTAGGCTAAATATAGTGATTAATTATTTAATAAAATATAGTGATTAATTAATTAATAAAATATTTTTAACAGGCATTTGTGATTAAGGGTATTAAAATGTCCCATGTCACCATAAATTAACATATATTTCCCCTTTTACAGTTAAAATTCAAAACAGAAAAAAACAAACCACCCTTAGTACCTAGTGTGATATTGATTCGTATGTCTTAAAATCAGCTTGCAACCATGCCAACTGGTGTCTTAGGTGATATAATTGGTGTTATCATTCTTACAGTTTCTATGGGTGTCCACTCCAGACCTACAGAGATAAAGCTACATAGTGCACAGCCTGGGCAGTCAGAATCACAGGTTTTCTGGTATGTCCTTCACATACCAATTACCATATACCATTTTGAAGATCCTATCAAAACTGGTTTCCTATAAAATCATATTAACAGGTTGCACACTGTTGCTTTAAAGACCATGTAAAGTCAAATCTGAGATTTGCTTGATAACCCCTGGTATATGTTAAAAATCTACTCATGAAAATGTGAATGGACGGTGAACTATGTGGTCCTGAATTGTACAATTAGACCATGATGAAACATGCTATCATTCTTTGAGCTCTGTTTTTTGGGCAGTCCTAAAAAGGAGGGATGAATGGACAACCCCTAGTCCCTAACCCCTCCCCCTAAGAGTCGAGAGCAGGTGCACAAGTCCTGCCATATATTCCTTCTGCCTATGCACTTAACAGAGCTGATATAAACAATCAGCTGCAACTAGAAAATGTAATTTCGAGGAAATTACCAGTGCATGAAAATATAAATATACTGTATATTAACATAAAATGCAAAACAAACTTTTATTTGGAAACAGTTGGCAGGAGTCATAGTTGATAACAACTGACAGTTGAAATGTCTAAACAGTTAAATAGTTGAGTAGTTTAAATAGTTAAATTATTTAATAGTGAATTATTGTAGTGAGGACATTTATTTTGAAACAGTTGTGGGCAGAGGAAATAGGAACAGAATCTAGTCTTAATAGAGCCAGATTGTATGCTTAAAGCCTGAGACAGAGTATATAGTTTAAAAGTTGAATTTAGATAGTGTAATGGATGTTGATAGACAGAAAGTTGAATGGATGTTGATAGGCAGATTGTTTAATGGATGTTGGTGGATAGTTTAATGGGTGGATGAGTGAATGGTTTGAAGAGGATGAATGGATAGAAAGTTGGATGGAATGTGCCTTATATCCTTGTAGAATGGAGAGACACAGAGAGAGTTGGCCTAGTTAAGCAGAAGTTCAGGTTAGACAGGTAGGGTTTTGCGCCAAATACTCAAGGCCGTGCGGGTGCGTTAGTTTTAGGCAACGTAGTAGTCAGTCATGGAAGAAAACTCGCACACCATAGTTTGCCGTTGAAAAATAAATAAAAGAAGTGTTTAATCCATCAACCAATGTGCTACCAAGTGAGGTGACAAACGTTTCGGTCCTCAGACCTTCATCAGTGCAAACCATATACAATGACGTGGCGCCTATTTATAGTCTGCGTCTACTTGGTTGCAGCTCTGTCAACCCTAGCTAGGTAGGTTGAAGTGTAGACTCAGAGAAACATGAGGAAAGAAGGCCCTCAGGCTCTTCGTTACAGTAGACCTAGACATAGAAAGTAGTCAGGTGAATGCAAAAAATAAAAATAAAATAATTTTTACATGCAAAATAGAGAAAAAAGAAAACCATAAGGAAACAAGATTAACAATGAGCAAGTGAATATTAAACAATAGATGGATATACGGATATATAGTAAGCAGATTGAACATTCTCAGATAAAACAGTTCAAAGGAAACAAGACAAATCAAAGTCGTCATTTAGCCCATGTGGATGTAACGTTTTAAGGTAGTAAATCCAGCGTGCTTCACACTGAAGGAGCATCTGTCCTGTACAGCTCCTCCTACGGGTAGAGGAGACTCTATCTATTCCTAAAAATTTAAGATCTGACATGGAGTGGTTGGCTTCTGTGAAATGACGCGCAACTGGCGATTTAGGGTTCTGCCTGTTAATAGCACTGCGGTGTTCATTGAGCCAAGTAAATTACATTAGTGGAATTGCATGTAATGAATTTTCTTATGTTGTATTGTTTGCCAGTGGAGTAGCTTGTGAATTGGCTGGTCTTAGTGATCAAGTACAGGACATGCAATTGCGGCAGGGAAAGAAGCCCGTGAGATCATCTAAGCGTAGTCTTAGTAGCCTAGTTAAGCAGAAAGCAGTTGATACAGGTGCAATCAGTTTAACTGGCCTTTGATGGGTCCTAGTAGTGAGCAGCTGGAAGTTGATACAGGTGCAAATCAAGTTAATTAGCCCATTGTGATGTCATCAGCCCATGTTAAGTCTATGGGGAAAAATAAGCTTGTTTTTTTATTAATATCTCAAAAAGTATAAAGTTTACAAAAGTGAAAAATACATTCCCCACGTGTCCTTTTCAAGACCTACGTTTCAAAGTTTGTAAGTCGGAGTAGATGCAGAAATTTGGTGGGAAGAATAAGAAGAAGAAGAAGAAGAAGACTTCGGATAACAGAACAGTGCATTTTCATGCACTGTAATAAGAAGAAGAAGAATTCGGATAACAGAACAGTGCATTTTCACTGGCCAACGGCCTCTTAGTGAAACACACTGCACACACTGAACACACAGTGAGGTGAAGCACACACTAATCCCGGCGCAGTGAGCTGCCTGCAACAACAGCGGCGCTCGGGGAGCAGTAAGGGTTTAGGTGCCTTGCTCAAGGGCACTTCAGCCGTGGCCTACTGGTCGGGGTTCAAACCGGCAACCCTCCGGTTACAAGTCTGAAGCGCTAACCAGTAGGCCACGGCTGCCCCGAATATGAATGTGTGTATGAGTGTACGTATGTCAGGGATGGAAATAAAATATTTTTTCCACCTACCATTGTGGCCGGCGGATTCCAAAATCTACCAGCCACGTCAACTTTTTAGAGATACAGTATGAACATTTGATGAAAAAGCATGACCAAAATGATCACGGTTATTGGTATTATTGCGATATGATTAAAATGTGCTGACTTTTTTTCTAAACCTATACCATCAGTGTTCATAATTGGCCTGCCCTTCATGCCCAGTAGCAACAAAACTAAAGGTCAACAGAAGAGCTAGTGTCATAAATGTGGTGTGGCTCCTTTAAGACACAATCCACTGGTGTGAGTTCTGGAGCCATCCAACTTTATCTAACTCTATACTAGCCTATATGATAATTTTAATATTATATATAGGCTATATTTAACATTTATTTTCTATTTGGCCTGTTATGAAATCATGCATTGCCCAATATAAGCACACTTAAATACATGCATTATGAAAATAAATCATATGGCTACATAGACAAACTCTCAGCCATGAGCTGTAGCCTATATCCTCTGATTTTAATATTTACAGATATATAGGTTTAAGCACAGCTAAGTTTTAAGACACTTAAAGCCCAAAGTTTGAGACCATAGAAATTTGCTACCATTTCAAAACCGGATTACTCTGGAACGGCTTATTGTACAGGGGATTGCATTACACCTTTGTGTTCGGTATGTTTATTCTGGTTTACGGTTTGTCATGTGCTGAACGAAAACTTATATATATATATTCCACATATATGAATTGAGATGAGCGCAGAGCTGTAGAGTAGGCTAATATGATTATTTCTTGAAAGTTAATTTTCTTGCGAGGCGTTTATCACAGAAAATAGCGGCTATACATCGTAGAAAACTTGAGAAATTTTTCTTTAATGTGATGTGTGATGACTAGGCTACTTTGTGAGTAGTTCAACAGAGAAGAATGGGCGGCCACAGGGCCGGAGTGGGGCCACTTTTCAGCCCGGGAGTTTCAGGCCCAAGACCGGCCCACTTTTTTAGTGGCGGTGGAAATTTGATAAATAAGGCAAGCATTTCAGCTCTTACTATCCTGTATAGTTGTTATTACAGGCTACCAATATTCCACTATTCCACAAGGATAGGTTGATAAGTTAACAAAAACAGGAAGGAAGAAATAAAGCTTTTGAAATGTATCCCACAATTCCACTAAGAGGCATATTGAACTACTGTATTGTTGACATGTTTTTTCTGCATGGGTCAGCTATCATGTTGTTGTTTGGTGATTTTCTCCTTTACTACACCCACTTCTGAGCAAACAAGGTATATAGGTTGATCTGTCATAGCCTACTGTTCTTTCTCACGGAAAATAACTTTAAATCATATGGTTAACTCTATTAACCTTTCTACTTGTCCCTAGTCATAGCTAATTTCGGGCTCATCATTTTCAGATGGGGACTGCTGATCTGCTGCTTAGAGGCTACTTTTGTTTTCGGCCTAGGCTACTGCATGCACAGATCAAGCTTGAGTTTTGTTATCAATATTTACATAATATTTGCAAATCTATGAATCGCCATATTGGATGATACAAAAAGGCTAATATTTTAATTAATTGAATATGTTGCTTGCGAATAGGTTGACAACGCTACAACGTCCGGTATTAGCCCAATAATTACGCCGCTATAATCATGGCTATCTCTCTTTACCAGTTGCCACTATTATGTCTGTCTTCTTCTTCAAAAAAAAAAAAAAATCTGGAAGCTTGGCATATTTGGCAGCATTTTCCTCCAATACTTTTCGTCTTATTTACCTGACCTTTTCAGTCCCTCATGGCCTCTTTCTACCATCCATCCTCCCTGACGCTTATCACTACGGTAGGGCCGGCCCGGCTGGTATCTGAGAAAACATTTCAGAAAAGACGGGCTATATGAACCCAACCAATTAACTCTTCTTGGGAGGGGAGAACAACCCATGCAGAGGCTGCGGTGTTAGGCATAGAATGCGAACGTGTGTAGCCAATTTTAAGAGAAGATAGATTAACGAACCAATTGGCAAATGGCAAATGGCAATATTTTTGCCTCGACCGGCCCAGAAGTGAAGCGGCCCACCGGGAATTCTCCCAATTACCCACTCCGGGCCTGGGCGGCCACACACTTTGTGTCCGCCTGCCTCATATTAGGCTAGTGACAATGGCCCCAATTTTTTTAGATACCCCTACCGGGGGTAGAACTAAACCCAACAATGTTTTTCCTCATCTCTAAGGTCTCCCATTTATGAAATGGATTCTTGGCTAAAAATATTTTACTGCTAAGATTGTTAAATTAACAGATATTGTTATACACCCCAAAACCAAAAAAGGACTAAAATATAGCCTGTCCGAGTTAAGGCATATAAATTAGTGCAGATCAATCACACAAGCTCTGAGACCTTTGAAATGTTTATAGTCAGGAAGTTACTTTACCTACTAGAAAAGACTGGATGTGAATATCTTGATGTATGGAATGAGTAGAGACATGTAAACATACACCTAAAATAAGCGGAGATGCAAAAATTAATATCTATGCAGAATGTTTTTATTTACTTTGTGGCTGCTTTGCCAGGGATTATCATAGAAACACATATGATGGCTTGTTGGACAGGTGGGGTTGTACTGAATCCAGCAATACCAAATATGTAAATATAGTATGACGAATTAGGGTGTTCTGTCACTCAATGTATGAGGTGTCCAAAATGAAAGAAAACAGAACACTGGCAAAATACAGTCTCAAGTCCAAGTCAGTGGTGAGAAGAATGTTGATAAATTCATTGTTACTGCAAGGTAAGTTACATAAGGTAAGTGCTGCTCTATTACATTTAATAATGATACATTTCATATGTCCCAGTATTAAACAATTCATATGAAACACAGATCCAATTGAATCAGGTTAACATTGGGATGGAACACCTTTATTAAAATATTTATATTCACTATATTTGTTTTGGTCATGTCATTACTGAATAATGGAAAACAATATTGTTAGCTTTTGTCTGTCCAGACCAGCAGTGGACAGTAGAGCCTACACTGCTGAAGAAAAAAGATCCCTATGTCCAAAACCCCACAGTAGAAGGCCTCCAACGCATACTTACCCTTGCTCAGCAGAGAGTGAGGTGGTGAGAACTCTGGCTCCATATACAGATGATATTTCCTCCAAAATCAAAGTTTATATCATGTAGAGTGAACTACTAGCCTGGCGGGCCATCCTATATCATTGAAATGTATAGTCTGGCATCGAACCATTCACCTCGCTTAATCCAAGGGGCGGGCAGAGAATTGTCTTTCAAACTGCCTAGGCATGCAATAGGCCAGCGCTTCACGACCATATCCGTGATCCGGTCGGCCAAAACGGCAAATACATCCTTCTTCGAAAGGAATGACTTAAGTGCATTGTGTTGCTCAACTTTCAAAGAAAAGCACAAGTCCAACTTCTCCAAAGTTGACGCCAACGCCGATTCAAACAACCGCTCTTCGTTCGCCATGGCCACCTTCCTTGTTGTTCACCGTCTTGGGACTGTCGTTATCCTGTTAAGCCCATTTAAGACTCTCTAACAAAATAGAGCGCTGTGATTGGATGAGGTCCACGGCGTCAGCCAATAGAAATCCCTATGGTTTGATACTAGACGTACAGGCTGAGCAAATTAATTTGCCGCCGCTAGGGTGCGATTTCTAGGCTAGTGAACTACTGCAGTAAGACAAATATCAGTGAGCAGCAGCAAGTTGCAAATGTTGAGAGTGAGAGCACATCTGCAACAAGAAGGCTGAGTAGGGTTGATACATAATTTCAAATACGGAGAGATTGTTTTATTTGTGGGAAGGCCAGCTCTAGATCAGAACCTCTGACAGCCATTTCGACTGGTACAGACGTAATGTAAATTATAGGCCAAGTATACTTGCGTATACAAGGAATTTGGTCTCTGCATTTATCCCATCCGTGAATTAGTGAACACACAGAGCACACAGTGAACACAATGAGGTAAAGCACACACTAACCCAAAGCAGTGAGCTGCTTTACTACAGCGGCGCTCGGGGAGCAGTGAGGGGTTAGGTGCCTTGCTCAAGGGCACCGTGGATGTGGGCATGGGAGAGCAGTGCTCAACCACTTCCACCGCCTTTTTTCCCTTCTGGGTCGGGGATTGAACTGGTAACTCTTCGGTTAGCCCGAACCCCTAACCAGTAGGCCACGGCTTTCCCCAGTACCAGAGACAAGGTCCTTCGGGTAGCTTCTGAAAGGCTTGATGAAGATCAGTGACTGTCTATTATGTTTCCAATGCAGCAAATATGTACCCAACATCCTGTATGACTTTTTGAACTGGTGTGTTGATTAACATGCCCACAGAGATTACCAAACATGTGATGATGACTTAACCTGACCCTCGCCAGATGAATTTCGTTCCGCCTAGCTTCACTCACATCCATCTGGGATCGATTCCGTTGAGAGTGATTTCAGCACGAGATTGTATGGTAGAGCCAATCAGGAGTGGGAGTTTCATAGATGTGCCCTAGCGTAGAAGCGACTGTGAGACTGTTCTCAGCGTCACGGGTTGGCTTCGATGTGAGTGGTTGAAGTAGCATGTCAATAGATGACGGACAAGTGGCTTATCCAATCTTATGCAAGGATTTTTTAATAAGGCCCAGCCTTCTGAAGCACCACTCCAATGGATCGATCCCAGAAGGATGAGTGGAGCTAGGCGGAACGAAATTCATCTAGCGAGAGTCAGGTTAATGATGGCCCAGCTTCAAAGGAGAATCTGTGTGTTATCGCAATTTGTCATGATCTCATTGAACAGAGCTGTCACATCCAAACGCCAATCACACTGGGACTTCCCATTTTGATACATCATGAGTTTGGTAGTAAGACAGTCATCAATGAGCTCAGTGCAATGGGGGACTGTGTTTCCTATACAGAAGTCAGGCACTTGTCACATCTGTTGCAGCAGACCAGATATCAAGGACAGAGAGTGGTGTCTACATCCCAACTGGCCTCACTGGAGTTGCTGAACATGGAATTTTTGATGCAGCCATCAGCAACTTTGATCAAAATGAAGACACCCTGAATGTGAAGAATGGACAAAAGAATGGACAAAATGTACCTGTAAAGTTTATCTCCATTCATATCAAACATGTTTAAGGTGGTGAGGGACCTCTGTGGAACCTGTGCTATAGGCATTTATCTGCTGTGGAGACTTGGCCTCTTCGGAACACAACGATGCCATAACATGAGTTGTATGCTTCCCATCCAGGGTGTCTTCATTTTGGTAAAAGTTGTTGATGGCTGCATCAACAATTCCATGTTCAGCGTCTCAAGTGAGAACAGTTGGGATGTAGACACCACTGTCCTTGATCTATATTTCTTGTGTTGACACACCTTCTTGCTCAGCAATGGTCTTTAGTATGTTCTCATAGCTATCAGTGAACGAGTTGAGAGTCCTCACTTTCATACCTTTGGACAATACTGTTTTATCAATGTCTTCAGTGAGCTTAATAAAGGCTTTGTTATAGACATTGGTCTGCTTTTTTTATTCTTTTCTATGGGTTCTGCTATTCACCCCTTGCAAGTTACGTCACGTTTTGTTCGCGCCACAGCAAAATAGCCTAGTGGACGGCAAGAACACGAATCAAATCAATGGGTTGTAATGGGACATATCGCACAGCTAGGAGATTATAGTGAGATTTAACCGTTAATGCCCTTCCACGACTGTTGGCTTATTGTTTGGAATACAACAACATCCCATGTTCTTGCATAGATATATTTTGGTTTGTTTTCTTTGTGTTTCGGCATGCTTATCTCAGTGTATGAAGCACAGCAGCGGTTGCTATAGCAACCATAGACTCTGAACAGGACGGCAGATAGCACTGTAAACAGATAATACCGTTCAAGTTTTTTTTAAATTTCCTATTTCTTTCAATTCTTTAACTTAAGACATGTAAGAAGTAAGTTTATTCGCTGGGCAACGTACAAACTGACGAGTTACATTAGCCCTAGCACTATGAGCTACGATAAACGTTAGCTAGAATAGCTAGCTTCTAAGTGTGGCAGCTAGTTATTATTTCATGTTCTGATATGACATTCTTAACGTTTTGACTATGTTACAACTGATAAAAGCAAGACAAATAAAGTAACCAAATCGCTTTGCAATATTTTAGTCCAGAAATACTTATGGGTGTTCATTTACCAAAATGTTAATTACAGTAGTAATAACTTTACATTTGCGATTATGACCCCTTTGACTATCAGACCCCAAACAGCAATACATTGAACTACAAAGATGTTATAGTAATGGTGTTCAGTTCATCATAATCTTTATGACATAATGTAATTTGCCGTCCATCTCCCATCTTTTTGCCGTCCAGCATGGAGCCGTCACGTGACTTAAGTCACGTGTCTGCAAGGGGTGAATATTTCATTTAGATAGTGTGCAAGGCATTTTATGGTATTTGGTATCGTATGCAAAGAGATTTGGGCATGAAAGAATTCAAAGTTGTACATCATCATCTTTGGTTTTGACTCTGAAGAAGACGCATGGGCGTCGAAACGTTAGTCAGTTTGCACTAATAAAAATCACTTTAAGCATTGAGTGCTCGATCCTGCTCCTTGGCTCTTGTTAGACCTTGGATCTATCTTGTAGCCTGCAGCAGGAGCTGTTGTTGATTTGGGGAGGGGGCTTTTACTTTGACAGAGTGATTGACGGGACGAATAAAGTCTCGTGTCCGTGGCAAAATATCGTTTGATCTCGTTTGTTATTCATTAACATAAGGCAGCACCTGTGCTTTTGCCGAGTCGTCGCTGGTAGAATACTTGTCCTCAGTTCAGCAACGAAGCATAGCATCTCGTTTAGGACGACTACTGTGGGGGTTTAGAGCTTTCACACAGGTATGCTATTTATGTTTGAGCAGACATAGAAATGTATTGTAGCTGTGGTAGTCAAGTGTTTTAACCCTAACGAATGCTTTTAGACTGGGCGCATAGTAACGTTGATGGAAAAGGGATATGCCAAACGAACACTGGAGGTTCCGTACCCTTGCTGTGTCCATTATTAGGTATGACCTCCTGTTTTGTTCTAAGTGCACTAACTAACATCAGTTCAGTCGTAACAACTACTACTTTTTAACAACTGTTACAGTGTGAGCTGCATCCACACGGAGGTTGGACTGCTTTACGCAAGGGTTCGGGAGTTTATGTAAACAGCGTTGCCATGACGGAGCAGGTACAAACATTTGAAGTTTACACCTACTGCATTCATAGCGCATGGTTGTAGTTTACTAACTATGGTTGTATCTGTTTTAGGAACGACTGTGTTGGTAGTGATAATAGCCACTGTTTTGTCTTGGTTTATTTTCGTTCTGTTTGTTTCTTTTACTGAGTGCCACACTGATTTTGTCCATACTGGTGTTTGAAGGCCTATGTCGGGCTACAGCGCAATCCCTTGCAACGGGCCAATGTTGAAACTAAACCTTGAAATCATAGATAAGTACCATACTACCATAAGTATACGGGAGACTGTTACTCTGGGGCATAGTGTCTATGCTTCCGGCTGTATTAGTTCATAGATTTACTGACGGCTGCTTAGTGCATTCACACGGTATTTCCACGGTAGACTGTTACTCCGGGGCATAGTGTCTAGGCTTCCGGCTGTATTGGTTCATAGAATCACTGACTGCTGCTTCGTGCATTCACACGGTATTTCCATACGGGATACTGTTACTCCGGGGCATAGGGTCTATATGCTCCCGGCGGTATTAGTTCATAGATTTACTAACGGGTTTACCCATTGACTTAGCGCATCCATACTGGAAACTGGTACTCCTGAGCCATAGGGTTCTATGACTCGTTGTATAGGTTGAATTAGATTTGCTATAACTCTGTACTTAGTACACTTACACTGTGAACATTTAGCAGACTCTTACAGTAGCTGCGATACCCTCAGACCTAAGCTTTAAGTACTACATTAATCCCCAGAAGGTAATAATCTTAAGCAGGGCTCCTCACTCCTAAGTGTTTGCTGTGGTCACCTTGTTTGCTCAGCTTGTAGTGCACCTTACCTTGGCCCAGGCCATTTTGCTGTGTTGTAAATCGTACATTTCCCTTTCTTTTGTTTTCTTTTGTGTCCTGTGTGCCACTATTTATTGTGAGGAGACCCCGTCCTGGTTGATCTTTGTGGAGGCTTTGTAAACTTGAAGCCTATGTTGAGTGCCCTACCAAACTGTCATTATCGTTTTTTAAAGACTTATATGTATACAGAACTTTTAGGATATTGAATAAATAAATTTTGAATGTTTTTATTAATCTTGTTCTAGAGACTGCTGGTGACACTTGACAATTTGGATAATAAATATATTTTTGTATCAGTCTCAACTCGTTTCCTGCGTGCTTTGGTAATTCTTAGCTGTAGGTCACATCTTCATCAAGCCTTTCAGAAGCTGCCCGAAGGACCTTGTCTCTGGTACTTCGCCTGTTCCAGTTGAAATTGCTGTCAGAGGTTCTGGTTTAGAGCTGGCCTTCCCACAAATGAAACAATCCGTGTTTGAAATGATGTTCTATCAACCCTACTCGGCCTTCTTGGTGCAGATGTGCGCTCACACTCAACATTTGCAACTTGCTGCTGCTTACTGATTTTTGTCTTACTGCAGTAGTTCGCTCTACATGATGCATGATATGAAACTTTATCATGTATATAAAGGTGTTTCATTCCAATGTTAACCTGATTCAATTGGATCTGTGTTTCATATGAAATGTATCATTATTAAATGTAGATGTAGATCAGCACTTACCTTGCAGTAACAATAAATTGGTCAACATTCTTCTCACCACTGATAATGTGATTTGGACTTGAGACTGTATTTTGCCAGTGTTCTGTTTTCTTTCATTTTGGACACCTCATACATTGAGTGACAGAACACCCTAATTTGTCATACTATATTTACATATTTGGTATTGTTGGATTCAGTGCAACCCCACCTTTCCAACAAGCCATCATATGTGTTTCTATGATAATCCCTGGCAAAGCAGCCACAAAGTAAATGAAAACATTCTGCATAGATATTAATTTTTTGCATGTCCGCTTTTTTTAGGTGTATGTTTACATGTCTCTACTCATTCCATACATCAAGATATTCACATCCAGTCTTTTCTAGTAGGTAAAGCAACTTCCTGACTATAAACATGCCAAGTTTCAAAGGTCTCAGAGCTTGTGTAATTGATCTGCACTAATTTATATGCCTTAACTCCAATACGGACAGGCTATATTTTAGTCCTTTTTTGGTTTTGGGGTGTATAACAAATGTTAAATTAACAGATATTCTTGGCAGTAAAATATTTTTAGCCAAGAACCCATTTCATATATGGGAGACCTTAGAGATGAGGAAAAACATTGTTGGGTTTAGTTCTACCTCCGGTAGGGGTATCTCAAAAACTAAAGCCCTTTCTGACCATTTGTCACTAGCCTATATGTCTAAATAGCAGCGTGTTCTGTGAAGGTGTCGCGGATCGGAATAGTCAACGAATCAACAATCAGAGAAAACTGCGCTGAGAACGATAGGCAGATATTAGACCATACCTGCTGTTGGTCTAAAGACATGTTTATGCCTTAAACTCGTTCTGTCATTTAGAAACAATGCTGTGGCCTAGTCTAATCATCAACAAAAAATGAACGGATTGCAAAAAAAAAAAAATGGATTTGGCGTGACATTTCTTGCGTGAGATTGGTGCTGAAAGCGTACGTCACGCCAGATGCGTGAGAGTTGGCAACCCTGGCAAAAGTGTGTACGTTATAACACCCACATCCCCCACGCTGCTGGCGCCTGTCAACTGTTTCCAAAAACTGTTTTGCATTTTATATTAATATACAGTATGTTTTGCATTTTCATGCACTGGTAATTTCCTCGAAATTACATTGTCTAGTTAGAATCAGCTGGCAAATATTCTTGATACGGTTCCAGGGAAGACAGAGGGAAAAAAGATCGGTTTGGTACGTGTGGACTAGGCCTTAGAGAATGATAGGAACAGATTAGGTGTGACTTCTGGGGCGCCAAATGTAACATGCCTTATTTCGTGGACAGAATGACTTTCGTGTGACGAAATACATATATTCATTACGAAACCATGTTACATCATAACACCTTTGTCCACGGAATGCAATAAATTGTTTGCATTGTGTCCACGAAACACTGAAGAGAGCACATCATTTCGTGGACGAAATTGACTGGTGGCCTTTTCCTTTCTTGGACATAATGCTGAATGCAGTATTCACTGTCGTAGACTAAATGTTTGGTCAAAAGTAATTCTGTCTACATTAAATACGGAATGCACCTACACGCATCATTCTGTGCATCCTATTTCAATTTCGTCCACAGAAGTATTGTGTTGTGTTACAGAAGGCATTCCGTCCACGCAATAGTAACTTAACTTAAGAAATGCATTCAGTGATTCAAGTATGTAAACTTGAGCTGTGTATGCAAAGACACAGAATTCAGAGTTCACACATTTTTTAATAAAATATACTTTTGGGACTCCCTGCTAATACTTTTGGGAATGCAAACATTTTTTTATTAGTATTATTTAATTTTACACTGATATGGCATGATGACGATATAAACACAGCTAACAATGGTATTAAATTGCAATAGCCTATGATTAAATGTAATAAAATATTCAACTAAGGTAGACTGCTGTTGTTCACAGCACTAAGCTATTTATGGTTACTGATATAGAACTACTCTGAGTTTCTGGCCCTCTCTTGGAGCCAGGCATAGTGAGCTGGCCCTCGGAAGAAAAAGTTTGTGGACCACTGCAGTAGACAGTCAATATAATAGTGCAAAAGTCAGGCCAATAAATGGCTGAGGTAGTTCTGTTTGACCTAAGTATGCAAGTGATGTAAGAGCAGCAGAAGTGTAAGAGCAGCAGAAGTGTGTTCAGAAGTGTTTTCAGGACAACAACAACAAGTTGCAAAGTGTGCAAGTGTACAAGTGGAGTAGTGCAAGGCATCCATTGTGGGTCCAAAGTCCAGGATGTTATGTAGTGGAGGGGGGAGAGGGGGGAGAGAGTTCAGCATCCTAACAGCCTGGTGGATGAAGCTGTTGGTGAGTCTGGTGTGGGAGCACAGGCTTCTGTACCTTTTCCCAGAGGGCAGTGGATCAAATAAATTGTGAGTGGGGTGACTTGCATCACTCACAATTGTGGTCGCCTTGCGGGTGAGGTGGGAGGTGTAAATGACCTTCAGGGAGGGGAGTGAAGCACCAATAATCCTTCCAGCTGTGGAAGTAGGCATACAATTAGGCCTATTGTGCGCGCACTCCAGCGAGACGATATAAACTAGGCCTACTGTTAGGCCTACAACAAGTCGCGATTTATTAGGCTATCCAATCGCTATACTGTTTTCATGAACATTACAGGAATCCACTTCATTCATTGTTTTAAAGGGACACCAGGCAACGTTTTCGTATTAATTAATCATCTTCGTAAGTCGGTATATGGTTAAATGACTCATTACGGGGCGAATGAAGGCTCTCTCGCCCGCCCCTACTGCCTGTAGGAAGAATATCCCACTTGCAAGTTCGGTGTATCCTACCCGCCGAATCGGAAGCAGGATCAGTTTACAGCACAGAGGCAGGCTAACTAAACGCTTAGAGATTGTTGCAAACATGTGTATAATGGCAGAGCCGGCTAAGAAGCAGTTTAAAAACCCTTGGACGGAAGACGAAAGAAAAGGAAAAGAGCTTCAGACCGGAGGGGAGTTTCAGAGAGAAAAAGCATCAGGCTTGCCTGGTGTGCCTTTAAATATTGTTGCTTAGCCCACGAGTTTGTCAGTTTCACTTGCACAGACACGCATAGACTTTGAATGAGCACTCTACCACCTAGGCTAATGTTATGTAAGGGATAATGTATAGAACGGCGGTCATTATGGGAAAATAAGTCCCGACAGGGCTAAACCGGTCTTCTTGTTTTGCCCTGAAGGGACTTATTTTCCCATGATGACCGGCGATCTATACATTATCCCGCTTATTATACGGCTACTTGCCAAAATGAAAAAATAAACTCCATGATATGTCTCAACACTCATTTGTTACCGTTTCGTCGTGGCTTTTGCTGAGAAACAAATAGTTCGCAACACACGCTGAACTTGAATCAAACATTCTTTAGAACACAGCTGATCAACCGTCTGCTTTCACTTAATTTTCGAAGTTCCAAGCACAAACTCCGTTGCCATTGACAGCGGTCATTCTTGTTTTCAGAGGTCCTTTCCCAAGAAATAATGACCGCTAGAACTTTCGGAAATCCCATTCAAGTCAATGGAGCATTCTACTTGCATTGTGAAGAGCCGTATAATAAGACAATCATGGTTGATACTCCGATACGAACACATTAGGATCCCAGAATCTATCACGTGACACACACAACCACAAGAAAGCGGAAACGCTGCATAGAGCGAGCCATGGAGAAAGTTAGCGACGTCAATTTTGTAAATAGCCTAATAATTGTGTTGTTTTTTGTTGTTTCGAACAAAATATAGGCCTACTTATCTGACCAACACTCCTTCATAATGTACAAAGCCTAGAATCGCGCAAATTTAGTGCAATTTCTCAGTACAATTCAAAGGCTTGTAAGTAAAAGTCGTGGACAAATACGTGATTAGGTAAATAAATAATTGCTGACACATTATAACCACTAGGGCACTAGAGCAAGGGGGTATTCCATTAACCTCGCTAATGAAGGCGGCGCTTAACAGAAATAGCCTGGCTTGAACTAGCGTAGACTTTCACTTGGGGCTGAAGCCGTTCCATTAACTCAGTTTAGCGCATCTTGGCCTCGTTTATTCAAGCGAGGTTTAGTTCAGCTTTATCTCTGCTCGTGCACGAGGTAGAAAAGTAGACCAAAACAGCAGATTGACGAAAAGACGATATGTCGTAAAATTAAGACAATACTAGATGATTTCTGTTCGATAGGCAAGCGCCATCTACAGGATTTTCATCGAAAGTCATCAAATTTAACATCGAGAGAAAAAAATAGATTGCCTACAGAAATTGGAGAATAATGAAAGCATACATTTAAAACAACAATGCTAATGGTTTGAAATCAATTGCGAGTTTGATTGGCTTCACTCTTGAACACATAGACTAGCTATAGCCTACAGTCTATGCTTGAACAAAACGAGTGAATGAATAAATAGTAGGCTATAAACTCAAAAACAACTTTGCCATATATTCAAAACTATCTATAGACTACGTTCTTATATTAAAAGAGTTCACTCCACATTATTGTCAAGGTGTAGGTGGTCATAAAATAAATTAGTATCGCCATAATAGCCTATTGTCTCCCATAAGTCCCAAAGTGTTTGAAATAAAATTATCTGAAATGCAATGGCTTTCAATTCAATTTATGCCTAGTTTTTGATCTGTGTAGCACATAGTTGATTTGACATTCATGAACAATCGTCGACACATGAAGCAGTTTTAATTATTAGCTGCCTAGGCTACAGAATAGGCCTAATTGTCCTTTGGCTTGCATCAGATAAAATATAGCCCACTGGCAAAGCTGTCACTGAACAGCCTACCAAATGTGCATGACCCTTTATCAGCAGTAGACATATGTCTTTCATCAAAAATTATAACTAAAAATGCCATCATCAAGGTGATAAACAATGTAGCCTTAATACTTCGTATGGGAAGCGAACCTGAGAACACGCAAGAATGTAAATCCTTTCAGATGCCGTCTCGCTGCACGTTACACCACCACTGTTCGTAAATGACGCAGAGTGGCACGATTCCTAGAACCACACGCATGTGAAGTTAAAACATTTTTAATCGTATAATCTTCATACATTCTTTGGAGCTAGTGAATGTGTAAACCCATGCTTGGTGCACTGTCGGTAAAAAACATTTCTATAGGCCTAGGCTACTTCTATTTTTGAAGTTGTAGCAGGCTACAGGTGAGGGCACAGGTTGACGGAACCATCTTTTTGGACTCGTTTTCCGACTGATTGTTTTTTTTTTTGCAACACAGCTTAATTTAGCTTTAAAGTTAACCTGCTACGGAGCAGGTTAGTTCTGTGGCATAAATTCCCATGGTTACCAAACTGGGATTCACGTTAACCTCGTTAATGGAATGGAATTCTCACTAAAATTAGCGAGACTTATCGAAATAAGCCAGGTTTGGCCTTTAGCGAGGTTGATGGAATACCCCCCAAATGTTCTATGAATAGAAGTATCATATGCAAATTAGTACTCTGTGTCAGCTTGTTTTACTGGTCAAATGTTGACAACATCCAAAAACTGTTTATCAGACTTATTTGAATAATTTCATCATCCAGTAGGATTTGAAGCATACATTATTTATTCTGGTGATCAAATCTAAATTTTAGTTTAAGTAAATGTTTTGTTTGGTTATGACATCCATTGGGTACCTGTCTCAGTCAACAATACTCGTGCCATTCAAAGCTTCGGGGAAACTCGATGACCCCTGCCCTATATCGCCACTAAGAGGCAGTAAAGGCTTAACTCTATGGTCGAGGTGGTGGGAGGCGAGCTGGAATGATCCCATTAGCAGGCTTTATGGCAAGTCCACTTGCTGTAAAGAGTTCAGGTGCTCAACACCTGCATGCAGACTGCAAATAGCCTCACATATCACAACCATCATTCAGCATGCATTTGATCAAAGCTCACAATTTTTGAGAGAATGATAAAAGACCCAAAAAGATAGAAAAAAAGTGATAATACACTTCAAGTTTATATGTGGTAAATTACTGTTTTGTATACAGCACACTACTGGACTGAGGCTCTGAGGTTTTCCATCAGTAAAAGATAATGTTTGTATATACTACCACTGACATTGTATGCCAACTCAGCCATGAACAAAATTAACATGGCCGGTAATAAAACACAGCAAAGACACAGGCAACAAACACAAATGAGGCTGTGGTGGACACTTAGTGGTCAGTGCAATTTTCTGTGTCCTACTTTGGAGAGAAGCTCTGGAGTGAATGCTTCATCTGTCAGCCAGCTCATCAATAAATCATTCTTATTACATCTAAGAGGTGCATTCTCCATGGAGTGTAGCATGGACTCTGAATCATGAAGACGAAGCTATGACAGTCTTCTCTGATTGAGTTCCAGTATAGAATCATGGGGAGGGGGGGCAACTGTAAGTTGTTACTAACAAATATAAATATTTAGACATGTGTAGAAGATTACTTGTCAGAATTGCCTAGGGTGTGACTGCAGCGTTATTGCCTAGTAATCACCCATCGTCCAAAAACAATAGTCATCTTCAAAAATACTATAATAAATAATGAATGATATTGTCACAATAAATAACGACTGATAAATCAGTATATTATCTAAGGACAGAATCCATTTTTACACACACACACACACACACACACACACACACACACACCTTAACAACACTGAACTAAATGACGAGAGTCATCCTTATATTTTCTGCTGGACTTCTTGGACGGGGAGGTTGGTCCTCAGCATCACGTGGCCGAAGCTAGCATCCTTGTAGATGCCAGCAAGCAGCTGGAAGGTGGAGAGAGCCTTCACTATGGATCATTGCGGCTGCAGCTCTGCCTGACCACACCGCCACCGACTCATTCTGCTCAAACAACACTCCAAACGCACAGGTAAGCAAGCTAACACGAGATCAGAAAGCGAGGCGTGGAAGCCGTGATGTAAGATGCACACACTAAGATGGGGAATGGACGCGTGTCTCGGCACTGCACAGAAGGATACAGCCATCAAGTTCCCTAGCATGGATACTGGTGCGAGGAGGCGCTCCCTCCTTTCAAGACCCTCATAGCGGAAATGTGTGTCAGAGTGGAAGGCAGGAACTAGAAACATGAGCATTGTTGTAAGGATGGTTTACAGACTCGCCAAGGTCCACTTTCGATACCTACCAGAACGCCCGAACCGCGCGTAAGGTTCGTGCATTAATGCACAGATCTGGAGATGTGTGGATAATATGCTTACAGGAAATCGGAAGCAGGTGAAGCATGCTTAGCTGCGGGGGAGTTTTTGTCTATTCATTATGAATGATGTATCAGTATCTTTACTAGATTCTGCAACACGATGCAATTACAATCGTTAAGGAAGCAACGATGGACAAAAAATCTAAACGATACATGGTGCGCCTGTCTCATGTTGGGTAGAAACAAAGGACTGCCGATTTTGAATAAAACCACATTGTAGCCTTCATGCCTGTGGGGGTTGACTGTAGAGCCGTCCTAAACGGATTAATAGCTGCAAATAAAATGCATATAGTTTTGCAGGCGTGAGTTTGATAGTGCGTTGACAGCTGGCTAATTTCCTTTCGGTGCCTTGTCAAACTCAACTGTCATCTGCACACATGCAGAAGGCAAATTATTTTGGCGACGTAGGTGAGCCTAGAGGGGTATTATGTAGGCTACATTAGGTATCTTGCCATGTTTTATGTTTTCAGAACATCTGTATTAATGACTAGTCACTGTCTATATCTGTCACTGTCATTTCATGGAGCATGGCAGAGAAAGCTGTATGCTGATAGTCACTAGGTCATATGAAAGGGAAAGGGTGTTAATGTGTGGATCATATGATTTCTCAAGATTGACAACATTCATTCACAGGGATATGACAATGTGCATCAATTGTCAATCACAGCTGACATCTTATTTGATGTGCCAACCAGACATGCTCTCTCAAGTGTCTAGTGTGTCTAGGTCCACAGCTGATGACCACTTACATTGTGTCTACTACCCACACGTTGGCTAAATATAGATCCATACATACAGCTGGGACTTTATGATGCCTGGGCTATCTCGGTTGAAAATGACCCAGACAGATCTTTCATGTGGACTGGCCGCCAGTCCGTTATTGTAGTATGGGTTTAAACTGGGAGGAACTGTAGTATCGGTTTAAACCGTGAGGAACTGTAGTTTGGGTTTAAACTGGGAGGTTTTCTAAGCATGATAGTGGACCCACATAGCTGGTCTTTCATTCACATTTTTACTCTGTGGCTCATGCTTTATACACTAATCCATTCAGCCTATGATGCCATTGGCTATGGAAGCATGTTCATAAATGCTTCATGTTACCAACTGTTACCAACTTCACATCAGTTTGTCCACTTGGGCCACCTGCAGTGGTAGACCAAACCTGGAGCACTAGAAGATCCAAGAGAGCACAGCCTTTGCACTTGTCTTCAAATTCCAGGTCATGCAGCATGTGCCTTTCTGTTGCCCAGCCACATGGCCTCTTACAACAACCCAGAGGCCCTCCACACAGATCAGGCCTGCAGAGACGGATGTTTGCCCACAAATACAATCAGAAGAGATATCAGAAAAGCATATTAAAACAACAGAGAATTCGGATGTCTCCTCCCAAGCACAGGAAGTGTAGCATGCCGCAGCCTCCAGCTCTACATGGCCTGCTGTGTTGCAGTACAAAACATTTTTAGATCATACTACAGAGCAGATCGAGGTATAGGTATACAGTTAAGAACAAAATTATTCATACCCCTGGCAAATATTGATTTAATGTTGATTTTATTTTTATCAATATGTTTGTTCTGACTGAAAATGACACTGCCACATGCCAAAAGGTTTCAAGACAATGTGGTAGAAACATGGAATCAGAAAAACTTCTTTTATGAAAAATGGTGTGTCCAAAATTATTCATACTTTTCATCTTTTTAAATAATTAATGGAAACATCTTCATTTGCCATCACAGCTCTCAAAATGGTTCTTATAATACCTACCAAGCCTCTCCACGTCTCCACAATGATTCTAGACAGCATCTTTTTAGCAGCAATCCAGGTTTTTAGACAGGAATGATGATTTGCCATCACTCTGGCCTTGTGCTCACTTTTCTGACAGATTGAGGACTGGACTCTGGCTGGGCCACTCTAAAATGTTGATATTGTTCTCTGTTAACCATTTCTTGCCTTTTTTGGCTGTATATTTTGGATCATTGTGTGATTTAATGGTCCAAAGGAGCCTATTGGGGCAGTTCTCTCGGCAGACTGTCTGATATCTTCCCTTCAAAAATCTTAATGTAGCCCCTTGTTTTAGTTTTACCATTTACTTTGAGAAGTCCCGCGCCACACTCTTCCCGTGGGAGTGCAGCCTCTACTTGAATGAGCCTGTGCCAAAGTTTGTAATTGTACTATTAGTGAAATAGACATATTAGTTAATTCATTGGTGACATTTTAGAACCACTATACCTTGTATTTGGAACCCTGTGATACTCTTAGTGAATTACTTTGAGTAGCTTCTGAATCCAACTGTAGATTACTGTGGAAGTACTTTGTTAAACCATTTCATCCTGCACAGTGATTTAATTCATGCTTCTCTAATCAATTGAATCGGCAAAATGGATAGTTGAGAAGTCTCTCAACTTTGTGCGTTGTGTGTGTCTGTTTGCTGCAGTAGTATGATGCATTTTGTCCCCTCTGGACAAACTATTTCAATCTTGTGTGCCACAATTAATATGATATACACTTCACACCTGACCTACATGTCTTTTAGGATAGTTAGGTTTGGCATTCAGCATCCGAAGGTCTGAGTCTACCTTATACCTGAGCATTTCCAGATTATGAATAGTGAGTGAAATTAATGCTGTGTGTTATGAACAAAGATGTAAAGTAACTAACTAGAAATACTTAAGTACAGTACTAAAGTATGAATGGGGAGTATCTGTACTTTACTTCTGTTTTTATTTTCTTCCTACTTATACTTTTACTTCACTACATTTTTTTAAATTAAATGTATAGTTTTAACTCCACTACATTTTCATTAACCGCATTAAGTAGAAAGTATAGACAAATAATGTACAAATTAAAACAAAAGCCACAATTTCCATTCAGCATGTTAGATATTTGCAACCCCAATATTTTATAACCTGATGTCACCAGGGGACACAGCAATGAATGCAGACATAGTGACAGAGTTAAGGTCTAGCAAATATAGCTAAGACATATCACACCAAGGCCTATGTAGGCTGTTGTAAAGAGCTGAATTAAATTAAAATGATAACTGCTTGCTTTTCATTAATAGCATTTTTGGTGACCTGGGAGGGGAGTACTATCATACACACACACACACCTGCACACAAACACACACACACACACACCTCCATCATCACTCATCCCCACCCAGACAGAGCTGCTGCCACAGAGGTGACTTGTGGAGCAGAGACGCTGCCGTCTGCAGGTCTCCGGGTCCTGTGTGGTTGTCACACCTGTCATGAGAGCACACAGGAGCGCTTAGGGACTCCGGCAGACAGGAAACATGATGCCCGCAGGCATCGGGAACTCTTTTGTTCTGGGAGAGTGTGCACTTTGGTTTGATATGGGCTTAATTAAGTGCCAGGCAATGCTGGAGTACGATTACAGGAGCAACGATGTTATGATGTTCAGACTCATATGCATTTACGACTGCGTCTGTATTTATGTGAGAGTGTCTGTGTAAAGTGTGTGTGTTAGCTCTTACAACATGTTGTCCCCTTAATTACTTAAGTGCTGCACACACACTAGTGACACATTTAGAACTGTGGTCCATGGAGGAATGTGAATCATGTCAGTAATGTGCTTTCCTCTCTCAGTAAACCATTACACCCTCACGGTGTATGATATGAAATTAGACTAAACAACAGCTCAGACTTAACTGTGACAGGGAGGCACTGTTTTGAGAGGCATTGTACCTTAATAGTGCCTTCTGTTTGGCATCTATCATCCTTTGGCTAACTTATATTATAAGTTAGCCAAAGGATGTTTTCATCTGATGTATACATTTCATCAATCTCATACAATTTCACACACACACACACACACAAATACCACACATTCCATCTTCATTCTACACAAGACTGCTTCAAAGCCTCACTGAGCCTGTGATAGGGAGCGGGAGAGCGTTTGATTTGTGTTTGTGGTTGGTTAAGGTGGAGGTGGGGAGGAGGGGGGTCAAAGCTGCTGAAGGGGAGGAGGGGCTACAGTGGACATCTCAGATACATTCTCCGCTGGTCAATAACAAGGAGGAAGCTCTTGTCTATTGGAAAACAATAAGGTATGTGTCTCAAGCTCATTAAGGGGTTAAAGTGCTCTGCATGGCTTAAAAGCTCCTGAAAGCTATAGGGAGTTGGAGACTAGATAGGCTTGTGCCGTAAGTAGCCATGGAAGTGCATGCAGGAAGCCCTGGCCATCAGGGTAACGGTGGACCAGGGGATTCCAGTGCAGGGGAATGTACGTGGCACCACTGATGCAGCCTACATTATTGGGTCTTCCTCTGCCTTGGCTGTGTGAGGCGGAATGCTTCCCTGTCATTCAGAGCAGTAATGAGGTCCTCAGTGTGAGTGGGCAGCCTCGCAGCCTAAGTCAGAGTGGATCCTCAAGGACACTCGCGGGGTGGAGATTTGTGTTGTGTTTACAGCATGGACGTGCATTTTATTTCACGCAAGCCTCTGTCTGCTCACCGCCTCGGTCCCTCTTTTAAGTCATTATGGGAGCGTGTCCTTGTGTTAATGTGTCTGGCCACTAGTGTAAAAGAGCCATTAGTGGTAAGAGATTGACCTATGGGGTGGAGGGCAGTGCGGTGCAGGGCGATGATTTAAGGCGAGCTTGGACGTGACCCTCATGTGCCGAGGCTACTGTGGAATATCTGTGGCTCCAGCTGTGACAGGTCATGACTCAAAGCGGCCATTTCTACAACTCCTACTCTTGCATCTACAGCTGCTGTGTGCTTATTCAGTGCTATGATTGTGAAGTGATGTGAGTATTCTCTGGTACTACTATTACTACTCTGGTACTATTCTGGTAGTTAATGTTACCCAGAGCTCCTCTCATTGCTGAAGGACATAAATCTGTCTGTGTGTGTGTGTGAGAGAGAGAGAGAAAGAGAGCTTGTGTATGTATGAGCCATGATGGACTATGCAGATGCTGACTCTGCTAAATATGCTGACTATGTAGCACATGCAAATCTAAGGCAGAATGATACTAAGCCCTTCTATTGATTATGTAATAGATTTTTGGCAGGAAAAACAATCAAATACGACATCAAGACTTCCTGTTTTCCAATAGCCTACACTGTGTGTCATTATAGACTTTTTTTACTTTTCACAAGAAGCAGAGTTCTAGTTAACTGAGTTCTTTGAAGATTTATTGAGTGGAGGTGGAAGCAGATAATATCCGACAGTCCAAGGAAGCAGCTGTTACTCTTTCCAATTACTCATGTCATCTCTGCTGCTGTCAGTCTGTTTCAAAGGGCACAGTCCTGTCTCAAGGCCACCAGCCCCACACACTGAGGCTAACCAAGATGCCACCACTCTCTGGCTCATGCCCCTGGAGTGGGTCCTAGGGAGGAGGGGCGATTAGTTTTGGGCCTGCCCTCTCTCCCACTGCCCTGGGCCTAATTGCAGAGCAGCCATGCCTGGCATGTGTGCATGGATGAGGGGCACCTGTTGCTTTCCCAGGCGAGCGCCAGCCAGCCCAGTCTGTTTTGGCAACATTGGGATTACTAAGTGTTCCCAGGATGCCTTGTGTGTGTAGTGCTGCATTAATAGCAGTTTTCCACTCAGACATGGGCTAATTGCAGAGGCCAAATGAATCATCTTGAAGAATAGCGGGCCTATAAATACACACAGGCAGACAATATCCAGTGACATCATGAATGTCGCCAAACAATGCCTATAAAGAACTGTTTTTCCCATGAAGGGCTGAACAATTCTATTTCATATGTAAATGAGTTCCAGTACCCAGAAATGTAAAGCTAAATTAAACTTCAATGTCAGTGTATTACCCATTTTTATGTGCAAATTTAAATTGCATTCACTGTTAAATAATACATTTGTTTGCAAAAGTATGTAATATACAATGTTTCCCGCAATTTGGTTTGTGGCTGTGTTGGAGGGAAGGTTTAGGAAGTTCCAATGTCCGATCTGCTGCAGTGGTTGTTTGGTTTATTCGTGGCTACAAATGAAAGGCGGATTGTTCCTGTATGATGCTGATTGCACTCTGAATGAAAAACAGTCATGGAACAGAGTGATTCTGTCTCTCTTTCCCATCAGTCCCTCCCCCTGCAGAAATTGAGACGAAAAAGGCTCATAAAATGGCACGATGCGTGGCTCATCCCAGCACTGGCATTGGCACGGCGCGGGTTTCCTTGCAGCAGCAGCCCCCTGAGCTGCGGTTAACAGCGAGCCTGAGATGGAGGAGTGAGTCACCGGGCCCTTGATCAGTGCTGTTTGTGACGAGGCTGAGGCAGAAGCCGCGCTAAGCGCTCCCACTGTCACTAGCAAAGCAGCCATCACACCCCTGAATCACGCAGACTGGCCTCTGCTATTATGGCCACAGCTGCTCTCTACTCTGTCCTGTGGTCCTCTTTTTAATGATGGCAAGTCAGTTGCAGAGTGGTGGATCCCAGAGGTGGATGAGTAACATGTGTGTGTATGTCTCCTCATGAGGCGGTTCAAATTGGCTTGATTTGTCCCGAGATGTGCTTGCTCATCCTGTGAGGTGTTTTTTTATTTATGTATTATTTATTTCTGTGCGCCTGGCCTAATCTTCTCCCTGTTATAATCCTTCCTCATGTTGTATTGGATCAGAGAGAGAGAGAGAGAGAGATAGCAAGAGTGGCCTTTGCTTTCCCTGGAGGCTTAGAGCTGCAGATTTGTCAGGTGCTCTGTGATCTGCCGGTGCCGGATCAGATCCTGCTGGTGAACACCTGGTCAGGTAGCGCTGCTCAGCTCCAGGAGACAGGCCTCATCTGCCTCACAGCATCACAGAGGCTCCATTGTGTTGTACTGTATCCACTAGCAGCGTTTCAAGGCAGTAGGTCTTTGGGTTTTGGGTACTCTCTTTTTTTCCTTCGCAAACCTTTTTTTTTTTTGCATCTGGGAAGCTTCCACCCAATCCTTTCAAGGTCAGTGGATTTAGAGCAGGAGATAAAAAATTGAGAGTGCCTGCCAGAATGTAGCTGTCTAAAAATGGGTCCTAAGCAAATCCAGGCTGACTCAGCATGGGAGAAACTGCTCAGTTAGTCCTCATTTCTTCCCCCACTCAGGGGCCCTTTTAATACAGGGAGCATTGGCCATTCACAAGGTTTAAAACTGCAGCCTTGGCATTGGGAGTCAAGTACTTCAACTGCAATGCCAAACAACCCAGGCTTCTTATCTTGGTCATGGGTCTAGTGCAGGATTGAGGTTTGTTTTGTTGCCTTTTTAAAATGGTTGACCTCCCTTCCATTCACCACTGTTAATCTTGCTCAATCTGGGTCATGGAGCCACTATAGCAGGAGTGTATTCTCCCTCTCAGCAAAGGCTCTCAGTTAAGAGTGTGCATTACACTACAGCAAGCCAAATGAGCACGGCTGCTCACCTTACTTTTATAAAGCTTAGTACTAAGAGACTTCACCGGTTTGCTGGTCTGCTTCTAGTAGAGGTCAGCAATATGGAGTGGGTAGGAATAGGCTAGGTAGCGTGGTGCTCACCTGTTCATCTGCCCTCTCCGTTTGTGTGTTCCTGCAGGTTATGCCACCCCACAGGTTGACTGGAAGTCCAACAGTGAAAGAGAAGGGCTGATCCCCCTACCCCTGAGCTCCCACCGCCGCGCCCCTCACGGTCCCCATGGCCACAGGAGGCCATGCCCCCGAGACAGACGTGTTGATCAACCTGCATCAGGTAAAGACACAGCACAACAACGCAACGCAACGCAACACAACGCAACACAACACCCCTAACCCCTCCCCCAGCCTCACTTTCAGCTCAGGCATAAGCTAGTGCATTTTCTGCCACACCATCACACTGTTCATTTAAGAAGCCAGAAAGGGGAAAATGTGTGTGTGTGTTTATTTCCCGTCATGATTTATTGAAGGGAGAGGATGGAAGTGCATACTGCATACTGCATATTGTTTTGAAGAGGTGAACTCTGTTATTGGGGCTAAGTGATCCTCAGGAGCAGCCCGTGTGATTGTGCACTCAGAGGGTGACAGTGTTCATGTTGATAAAGTAAAATGACTTAAATATACTTAATTAGGCACCATGGCCATGCTGTCGCCCGGGCAACAGCCAAGTGGAGACCAGTGTCTAAGGTGGTCGAGTCACATGTTCTGAGGCACAGAAGGAGAGCGAGTGATAGAGAAAAAATAGAAAATAGAGATAGAGAGAGGGGGAAAAGACAATGTGAGAGAGAAAAAGAGAGTGAGTGAGAGAGAGAAGAAGGAAGCCATGCAGAGAACAGTGCCATCTGCCATAGTAACTTCATAGCTCTGTTCTCTGGGTGCAGTCATATGTGTGTGGGAATACTGCAGACTACATATGTGTTTACAGATGTCATTAGAATCTGTCAGGGGTAACATGAATCAGTTTGTCTAATGGTTGGAAAACAAGATGCTATTGGCTTAACAGATTTGGCCAGATTTGGCCACATATTTTGTGTCAGGTAAGCACATTTTCATCAAACGGTGGTTGTGGTCAGTGCCATGTTTTAGATGCGTATGGATATGGCAAAATCAGTTTAATAAAGGATTTGATTTTAAGTGTTAAGCTCCGATTTAGTATCTGGTAGCGCGCAATTACTTTTCCTTGAAATCTTAAACTATATTTGATATTCTGAGTTATGAGCAGCTGTATCCCCTGTCCCCATCCCCTGTATTGTAATGAAGAATGCAATCCAGTGTATCAATGCACGAGACAGAAAGTGAATGTCCTTTAATGGGCTGGGGGAAATCGGAGAGCAGAGGGCTCTTACTCACTGGAGTGTGCGCTTCTTGGTGGTTGTGTTAGTTAGGAACTTATGTAAGAGTGTAAATGATACTACCACAAAGGCCTTGGTTTGTCCAATGTGGGAGATGTCCTGGCCTGTTAGGTCTGGGCGATGTCCAGCATGGGCACCATGTCCATGTCCCTCTGCTCTTGGCCCTGACCCAGGCTTAATGGAGCTGCTGATCCATGGCTATGAGATACGCTGGCACTGAGATAGCCATGAGAAGACCAGGCCCTTCTGCACTGACTAGGTTTGGTGAGGTTTAGTTTGCTGAGATGAAGATCTTATTCTCTACCAAAGACACTACTGGCCATGAAAAGAAACATTGTGGAACAGCACAAAATGGGTGATTGCCCTTTGCCTCTAGCCTTCAGCCCTTATTTTAGCTTTCTGATGTGCTTTGAACTTTCTGGCATCTTTGTAAGCACTAAAAGCACTCAGACTGACCTTTATAAGAAAAACTGGAGCTCGGCTGAAACACGTAATTGTATCTCTTGACAGCATTTTCTGACAAATATGAAAGATATTTCCTCCTTGTGTTTAAAAAGAGGATTTCAGTTGGTTAGACAGGTAGAATATATGGATGAGGAGGTTTTGATTTAATGCATCAGTCATAACCCAAGACTGAACATTTGCCAATAGGCTAATGCACCCAGTATAGCTAACCTTAGCTGAGCCATTTCTGCAATTATGCTTAATTAACTGAAGAAGCCAAAATCATGATTAAGATTTGTAATCAAAAATATTTTATCTGTAATGCAACATTTGCATGCGTTTAAAATATCTTGGGAAAATCATCAAAAGTGCTGTTACTAAATATGTTTTCAAAGCTGAGGGGGAAATATAGTTAATATAGCATTACAAATAGCTAATATAGTTTGAAACGCCCAGTATGCTTTTCAAGGTCTAGTAATGAGAAAAGGCAAACATTTCTGATAACATCACAGGTAGTTTAGTAACATTAGTGAAAGACGTTCATCTAAGGAATGTGTTTTTGTGTGTGTGTGTGTGTGTGTGTTTGTGTGTGTTGCGTAGATTGTAGTTTTATACTAAATTGTGCACATCTGTTTTTTAAATACCTCCACAAGTAAAATAGTGAATTTATTTCAGGCTCTCTGTAGTTTGTTGGGGCCTAGTTGCTGGTGATGAATTTATTAATGATGAATGAAGCAACTAAAGTAGGCTGTTTTCCACACTGAGCGCAACAGAAAGAGTCAGCTGATGAGGGACTTGCCTTCATCCCCCATATTGATGTCACTCTTTCTTGGGAAATGAATGGGGTTTTGCCTCTCTTACAGTGGTGAGAAGTGCATGGAGGATCAGTATGCCATCAAATCACCATGTCTCTGATTAATGGGAGGGAATAAAGAGTCTAGAAAGCTGCCTGGCCCTGAGCTGGCCACTAACTTAAACGGAACAAATTCCTCGAGCCTGTTTGTTTCTTGGGCTGGGGCTGGAGTCGAGACACTACACACATACTTTCATTCCATGCTGATCATAAAAGATGCTACTGGGCCTGTCATATTCTGAGTGTAGCTATGTAGGGCTTACTCTATAGGCTTAGGCAAAGAATTAATTATCTCACTATAGATCATATTATTGAGGTGAGGGGATCTCCTAAAGGTTGTGTAAACATTTTGGACAATATTAGATTTGTGAGAAGAGTTATAGTCTGAAGTCTGCTCTGGTCAGTCACCCATGTTGGTTTATTTTAGGAGGCTTTTCAGGAGGCTGCTGTGTGGAACAGGTCAAGTGATTAGGCCAAAGATAAAAATGTGTTGTGATTAATTTGCTGTGGGTATTACAGAGGACAATAGATACTGTTGAAAAAGAGATTATTCAAATCTCTCAAATTATGCAGATCAAGCACAGACAGATGTCTTCTTATGAAAAATAGTTATTTCTACTTTCAAAGACTTCCTTCAAAGCCTGATTTTTAAGCTTGGTGAGAGTAAAATTCAAAACCAAGTTAAAATTGGATTATTACCAATTTACACTTCTCTGTCTGTTTCCTTCACAGCTGATTACACACAGGAATGTACTTATACAATGTCAGACCAATTAAGACTCAACAAATTGTAATGCAATTAGCCAGAGGGACAAATTTTAACTAAAATAAAAGTGTTCTGTGATCTGCTATCACACATCACACTCAGGGCCAGATGTACGTACATTTGCGAACGTAGCATTATCAGCGTCATGGACAAACCGCAGATTGCGAACGCTGTCAGACCCAAGTTTCCATCGTATTTATCAAACTAGTGTAAACTGCGCCTTTCTCTGCCTTTCTCCGCCCATAAACGCAATTTACGAACGTTCACATTTGAACGGCAGAGCCTACATACAAGTGCTGTTGAATGAAGTTAACTGATGACAACATTAAAAAGAATCAAACGTTTAGTGATCATGATATAATACCATACAGTACATGATAAGATGTCAACAAGCAGGGAGATAATGAAGATCAGTACTTTTACTCAAACTACTTGTGCATGTAGGCTATGGAAAATTGGTCAAATCTAGCAAGTAGGAAAGTTTAAGTGAATGACGTGAAAGTGAAATTAGACATTCGAAAGGCCAACGAAAGTTATGGTTGCTTTTGATAGTACTAACTTACAAAACTGGTGCTCTAAATAGCGATTCTGTTGTCTTTGAAATTCTCTTATTGACGCATTGAACTGCAATTTGGATTAACACCTGCTTTTACAAGGCGGAAGTATTTAGGCACAGAATAGACGTGCGCTTTCAGGAGCAGTCTTTGTACATACCGCAGGATACATAATTAGGCGCTCTTTACGCTTCTCTTCCCATCTTTTTATGCTAAACTCCCACTTTCCCCTAGCCTGGGTGCCATTCCGAACTAACTTTCCCCTGGATCCTCCCATGAATCAATATGCATGACACGAATAACGTAATTAGCCATTTTCAGCTCCCGCGACAGGCAGTTTGCGCTTTTACATCATTGCGGCCTGTTTGTACATACCTCGCAATGATTTTACACGCACGTTGCGAAACAAATACGCCTGAAGTGGGCGCAAAAGCGTTAGTACATCTGGCCCTCAGAAACAAAGGAAGGGCAGTTTGCCAAACCTATGACAGTCACATCCTTGGCTGGGTTAACTTCTGCTTTTAAGAGCCATTCCAAGCCATTTTAATGGCCGGATCGTGATGTCCAACATACAAGTACAACATAGTTTAGGAAAAAAACAATGGCAAAAAAGCAGTGTAGGCGTACTATGGCACAAAAACATAGATGCTTTTTAGGGAGAAGTGAATAGACATGCACATGAGTGAAAGGTTTGGTTCAAGTTGACCAAAAGCATTGCTAGACAATCCCCTAAACTGAATGTGTCAGATGAGATTACAATGTAAGAAGATGCCAGTATTGCCATAGGTTCTGGATAAAGATCTTCAGAAGTGCTTTTACAAGGAATAAACTGTAGTGCTTCTTTTGTTCTTCTGAACAATTACATCTGTTACATAATTGTAGCTTGTCAAAGATTATTTAAAATGCCGCATCCTTTCAAACTGTTATATTTTTGATCGGGGTATATGATTTTGAGCCTGTAAAAATGGGTTTTGATAATTTAAAGGAGTCATGCCATACACGTTTCACAGCAAGGTTTTTTTTCAAAATAGAAAATGCCTTGGCTTGTCTCTTATGATGTTCTAGCATGCTCTGAAAACCCTATAGGAAAAAAAAAATATGGCTGTGCTTTAACATTAAAAAATACAATTTAAAATTATCAATTATCTTTTTGGGCAATTTAATTTTTTAAAGTAACGGCTCAAGTTCAGGCACTGGTAGGCCTACTATTTTATCGGTTTAGCATTGGAATTGGATAAAACCCAAACAATATCCAACCCTGTAAAAATCCAACCCTACCCTCCACATGTGCTGCGAGTCCCAGCCACTGTAGTTGTTTTCAGTTTGTCACTGTGCTATCTCTTATCGGCTTTGATGGCTTTCCGTAGGTCGTACCTGGATATTTTTGTATAGATCCTCTAAATGTGGTGCGTTCTCTCAGCCTCAAGCAAATTTGGCTGTTAATCCATGGCTTCTGGTTGGGATAAGCACATAGTTTGCATTGGAATACAGTTATCCATGCAGAAGATGGCATAGCCTTTATTTAGGCCTATATGTAAATGTCCAAACTTGCATAACATGAGATACATGTAGATATCCAAATACATATTAAATGTAATAACCTAAATGGAACACATTTGTAACTTATGAGCTAGGTCATAAAATGTAAAAATGTACAGCTTACATCTTTGCTAAAGTGTTCAACCTTTCAGCAGACACTCTGACACTCACTGCTGTGCAGCTTGTGGGAGCAGGAAAGGTCAGCTCTATTTTTAACAGAAATGAAAGTTTTCAGAGGAAAAAACTGGTTATTTCCCTAATTTACATGGCTTTCTACTCAGGAGTATTCTGGGAACAAACTTTAGACATTTTAGTGCAGTCAGTGCTTCCAGAACCCCAACTGAACTGAACAGATGAGTGAATGTTTAGCTTAGTATTGGTTCAACGGGAGAGAGGGAACATGTCCATATAGTACTTTGCATAGTGTAAGGCTACTGGTGACTGTATCTGTAGATATCCCAGTCACAGGGAAAGGGTGCAGAAAGCATAATGATGCATATAACACACGAGCAGCAGGGATCCGTTTGCAAGGTTATTATAAGTAATGTTTATATCCAAATATCCAAAAAGTGTATTTGGTGTACTATTTTACTTAGATTTTCTTATATTTTACTTATATTGTTTATAAAAACAAATCCCATTTAAGTAATGTTTATGTTGATGAATTTGAACACCAGCCTGAATGCAACTCTTTCTGCATTCTGTTGCAACCGAAAACTAATCTTTGGTCAAAGAGTCAATGGTGTGGTGCAGCGTTTATTTTTCTGCTGTAGTCTAATCAGACTACAAAATGTCAATAGAAGCACACAAAAAAAAATATTGTGTGCATATTTATATCATGGGTGACATAAATTTCCCGCTGACTGAGCATTTAATTCCAGTGGCACAAACTAGACTACATTTCCTTTCAAGGGGTTTAACCTTTTGTTAATTTGGAGAATATTCCAGATGAATTGCATTAGCCCATATACCATAGGATTGCTCCTGCTTACTTGCTAACACAGCGATATGTAGGCATAATGCACTGCACCATTCTTCCTAAGGGTAGATCAATCAGACTTGGGCAATGAGTGTTTGAGAGTGGTGTATTCAAATATCCCCTGATAGAGAGTAGTATGTTACTACACCTACTCCAGATTTATTTGTTTACTTGAAATTGAGCAGATTATCATATCACCATGATATTTTGTCATGCTATGCTAGATATTTTGCCATTAAAGAAGCACTATGCAGGTCTGGTTATTCCTTCGCTGTTTGTTGCATTTTCACTACACAGCTCCCCCTGTAGCTTCGGTAGCAAGTGACTGCTACGCTAAACCCCAACTAGCTAGCGAGCTAGCCATCAAGAAACCAAGCTAAACACATACAGGGCTCACAATAAAACGGTCGAGCCAGGGGCGGACCTGCCATTAGGCATGGTCAGGCAATTGCCTGGGGCCTTGGCCACCAGGGGGCCTCGTCATCCCCGTATCGTATTTTTTTTTTTAAATGATCACCGCATCCAAACAATATATTCTAATCCATAATAAAGATTGAAAAAAAAATTTTTTGCCTCATGATTGCTCATAAACTCATCATAAAATCAAATGACTGCAGGTCCGCTTCCTGTCACCATAGACCTCTCCGGAATAAGTCCCGCCTCCGAAACAGCCGTGTCCACCCAACTTCCGGGCGTCAAATGTCTATGGGAAATAACATGGCGTTTCGAAATATCATACCTGTCAAAACATCTGTAGGTGGCGAAGTAGAAAAAAATGGTGGGCCTATTGGCCTACACACTTCTGCCATCTAGTTTCCACTGGATTTTTTGATTGTCGGTGCCGTTTTTTGATTATCAGTAAGAAGCACTAAGCTAACGCACGCTTCGGACACCGCGACTCCCCGGGTCAAGGTTGCATAGCAACGGCAATGTTTCATAGTTTGTCTTCACCAAAATGGAGTTTGTGGCACCAGAGCCCGTCTACGGAGGTGGCACTAACCCTGCATGAAATCGTCATGTTTGATAGGTTGTTAATACATTCTGAAAATGTTACTGTTCTGATCAAGGTCATGATCATGCAAAATAAAGCTATCGACTCAATACGACTCTGCCTCTGATTCCTAGTCTGCTTATCATTATCTGTTTTTTGTGAAAAGAAAAAAAAAATCTCGTCTCGTCATGTCTTTAGTGTCTGTCGGCAATTTCTTTCTTTTTCAAATATCTCAATAACAGCCTAGCCTGGGTTTTCCCATGCTGCCTTACGCGCACGATTTAATTCACGCTGCTAGGCAGCCTGGGTTCCATGGAGCAAATTTTCGCCTCAGTTAGGGGACCAATCACAGAACGGAGGAAGGGCAGCAATACGATGACGACACACCAAAGCCGTTATGAGCTACGTACAGACGCATTTGATAGACATTCGTAGTGCCCAATAAACAGCTCTGGGCATTCGTAAACCACGTTTCAAATACGAGAAAATGAATGTCTAGTTCCCCGACCCCATCTCAATGAGATGAGGTCTGATGTTAGCCAGGCTAATAACAGCCAATAAACTCTCAGCACAGTCAAACCAAAGTTAAGTCGTGTTGAAAACAGGCTGAACCTTGCAAACGATTTACTTTTATAGACCACTGAAATCACGCGTGAATCACACGTGAAAATGACCATCACGTTAGGTTGTGACTGGTTGTGAGCGAGATCTAACGCCCTCCTCCGCCCGCGTACATCTAGGGTGACCAGATAAGTTTGGCCGAAATTCGGGACGTTTTTTTTTTTTTTTTGGGGGTGTTGTAGGCCTACATAGACTATTATAAAAGATAATGAATTTTCAAACCTGTACCAAAACACATTTTTATTCAAACATCAAGTCTGCCTCACAATACAGTCATTGTGAAAAAAAATTACTGCGTAATTTTGGAGGCGGGACTTATTCCGGAGAGGTAGCAGCAACTAGCTAGTCTGAACGAGGTCTTGGTGAGGTGTGGAGTTGAGCGATTGACAGCAGCCATGTAAAGTTTCCAGAGTGGAAGTGATAAAAAGAAAAAGAAAAAGGTAGAAGGAAGAATTTAGAAAGAAATTGCCTAAATTAACCAACTTATTCCAGTCGAAGAATTCTTCCACGGAAGAAAGTAATTTGGATAGTGATGCAACAACATCTGCAACATCTGCTGAGCTGGGTGGTGTAGCTAATGCTAGCTGCAGCAGCATTGCCATCGATGCACCACCACCGGCAACTCAAACTTGCACTACATATTCTTCTACTGATGATGATGATGATTATGATGTTGATCTAAGTGAAACAGTCGTGAGGGACAAGATCACTGTCACTGCCGAAGTCCACACTGGTGCTGGTGGTGCTGCTACGGACACCATTTCAGTAGCAGAAGCTTTGGGTGCAAAAGAAACCAGTAACGTGAGTAGCCCTAACACAGACATCCCAAGTCTCCCAGAAGTACCGGGAGTCTCCCGAATATTGATAGCGGCACCCTGACGCCCGCAAATTAGATAAAATCTCCCGGAATCTAGAGTGAGCGATCAAGAGGCCAAGCATGCGAGACCGGCGTGTGCATCTGAGTGTAGCGCATTACCGACAGGAGAGAGAGAGGGTGGTGCGTGTGTGTCTGAGCGCATCCAAGACAGAGAGCATCCTTATTGGCCTGTTTCGCTAAATCAACCAATCAGTTTTCAGTGTAGGCGGGCTTTTATCTCTTTTCTCCCGAACTTAATGAATCAGTTCAGTGTATAGAAACATGAACGTCATGGCAGAGTCAGTGCCTCAAAAAAAGGAAAATGTAAGACCCATTTCAAAGTGTAGGCTACCCTTGTCTCATAAGAGTAAAACATAATAATAAACCTAGTCTTGCACACTGCACTGTTTGTAACAGTGACTTTAGCATTGCCCATGGCGGGTTAAATGATTGCAAAAAACATGTTGAGGTGAGTTTAACAAGTGTCAATTCATGTGCATATTATTCAGGCCTATAGCCTACTAGATGGCTAGTTGCCAAGGCTACATGAAAAGACCAAACTATCTACATATTTTATTTTCACAATTTCTATCTATAGGCCTTCCTTTATATGTTGTACTGACTAGACATTATTATGACCGCCGCGCAGCGAAGCGGCGGTCATATAGGTTTAGTCAGTTTCTTTTTTCTTTTTTTTTTTTTCTTTTTCGCATGCCCAAATTTCCGTCAATGATTCCCGGGACACTGAAAGACCGGGGTACACGAAACTTGGTGGACATGTAACCCCACATGGATAGCATGGAACCATCGTTTTTCGTTTTGATCTGTAGCCCCTCCGCTGAATTGGACCCCCCGAAAGGAGGGTAGGGCAGACACAGTTTTCTGTGAATATCTCGAAAACCGTAGGGTTTAGGAGGACCTTTTTTTTGTATGTTGATCTCAAGGGGCCATGTCAGCCCATTCCATAACCACTCATTTCATGTATAGCGCCACCTAGTTAAACACAAAAAGTAAAATGAGGTGGTGTAATTGAAGGTATCTGTGACCTAACATAGTCAAAACTGCACAAAATTGGAAGTGTAGGATCATTATGACACCCTATGTATGCACGCCAAGTTTTGTGGAATTCCGTTCATGGGGGGCCACACAATAAATTAATTTATGTTACTATACACCAACTGGCCTGTAGGTGGCCGGAGACAGTTTTCTGTGAATATCTCGAGAACCGTAGGGCCTAGGAGGTCCACCTTTTTTTGTATGTTGGTCTTAAGGGGCATGTCAACCCATCCCATTACCACTTATTTCATGTATAGCGCCACCTAGTTAAAATTAAAAGCAAAAAAATGAGGTGTTTTCATCTCAATATCTCTGGCTGACAAGGTCAAAACTGCACGAAATTAAAAGAGTAGGATCATTATGACACCCTCTGAATGCATGCCAAGTTTTGTGTACTTTTCGTTCATGGGGGGCCTTACAATAAAATAATTTATGTGTACATTTAGTGATACACCAACAAGGATTCGGGACACTGAAAGACCCGGGTACACAAAACTTGGTGAGCATGTACCCCACATGGATAGCATGGAACCGTCATTTTTTCGTTTTCATCTGCAGCCCCGCTGGACTGGACCCCGAAAGGAGGGTAGGGCAGACACAGTTCTCTGTGAATCTTTTTATGGTATGTTGGTCTCAAGGGCCCACATCAACCTGGCTCATAATCACTCATTTGTGATTTGCCCCGGTAAAAAATGAAAATCAGTAGGATTAAAAAGAAAGCCAAAATAAATATTCATCATCATCATCATGGCTGCATTTTCAGTATTGGCGAGAAGTAGTCGTTTGTCCACTAGATGGCGCATCGTTGCAGTGAGGCGTAATTTTGTTGGAAGTTAAAAGTGGGTTGGAAAAACAATGGACGCTTCATACAAGGACTGTAATTTACACCGCAGCGAACATCTAATAAGGATAGGGCGATGTTCACATGAAGTGTAATTCCCATTTCTTCTTGAAGCGAAATAAATCTAAGGATGTTTATCGGACATGCTTGGTTTTACTGCAGAATACGTTAATCTTGTAATATCAATAAGGACCTAGGTAATGTTACCGTTAGCGTGATGGAGGCATTTGATTTATTGCATTTGTAGAAAACTATAAATGCGGTTATACCAAACAAATGTATAGCAGCACTGTTTGTATCTTCGACTGTCATTTATTGCACGTGCTACAAAATCATTCTGTGCAATGGAAGATTTACCAACGTTACACCGGTCTGATACAGTTTTGCCTATACATCGTGAGACTGAGGCGCCTGTTTATTTTGTTTTAAGTGCGTGCAGGGTGTGAGAGGGGAATCGATGTGCTTTGATTACAGCTTGGTAGTTGTAGTCTGTGAAATTAAAAAAAAAGCGTGTGTGTGAAGTATCCAAACAATGACACCTTCATTTCATTATGGCTGCTTTAGCAAATCACCTTAAGCTACTGTGTAGTGGGTCCCATTTAGAAGTGGCTACTTCATTCGCGCTTTCCTTGACTCATGGAGCTGCGTGAATGTTATTACAACTCTTCGCCACGATATGACAGTTTAAGTCCGGCTTGATACTGTAAAGGCGTAAGCCATTGGTTTTCAAAGGAGATTTTTTTATTTGTGTCGCCAGCATAGCCTATTGACAATTTATGTTGTCAATAGGCCTACCTTATAATCCTACCTGTAGCTTAGGGAAGCTAACAACTTTCGGTAACACTTTATTTTAATGTGTCGCTGTTACAGTGTACTTACCTAATTAGGTACAGTGGTACAACCTGTGTAACAACATGTACTATCAGGTACTATCATTGTACTTGCATAATGTATTTGTGAGTACCTACATATAGTTGTTACATTGTAATACTGAGTGCTTTTACAAAACTTTGCCAATTTGCCTAAATTTTCATCAGAGGCAAAGAGCTGACCTGAGACCTGCTGGATGGGGTAAATCGGGTCATGATAGATTTGATATACAAAGCATGCTTAGCTCCAGTCAAGGCCTCATTGTCTTCAGTGTACATGTAACAGCTGTGCTGCTACAAACTTGTTACTCTTTGATACAGTGGAATAAACTGGAACAGGTCTTGTCTTGGAACAGGTCTACTAATTCACATGTACTGTGTGGTGTAACAGCAGACACATTTTAACACATCAATTACAGGATGTATATATGTAGATGTAAGTACTTAACTGGTACACTTTATTTTAATGGGTTTATTCCACTGTATCAAAAGAGTAATAAATGTGTACCAACACAGTTGATACATGTACTACAGTATGTAGGGTAATGGCAGACATGTTCCAAGACACCAATGACACAACATACATGTAATATGTAATTGTAAAGTACTTAACTGGTACACTTCATTTTAATGGGTTTATGCCACTGTATCAAAGAGCAATAAGTGTGTACCAACACAGTTAATATATGTACTACGTAGTGAATTAGTAGACCTGTTCCAAGACATCGAAGACATAACATACATGTCATATGTACATGTAAGTAATTAACTGGTACACGTAATAGGTTTATTCCACTGTATCAAAGAGTAACAAGGTTGTAGCAGCACAGCTGTTACATGTACTGAAGACAATGAGGCCTTGACTGGAGCTAAGAATGCTTTGTATATCAAATCTATCATGACCAGATTTACCCCATCCAGCAGGTCTCAGGTCAGCTCTTTGCCTCTGATGAAAATGTAGGCAAATTGGCAAAGTTTTGTAAAAGCACTCAGTATTACAGTGTAACAACTATATGTAGGTACCCACAAATACATAATGCAAGTACAATGATAGTACCTGATAGTACATGTTGTTACACAGGTTGTACCACTGTACCTAATTAGGTAGGTACACTGTAACAGCGACACATTAAAATAAAGTGTTACCCAACTTTCTATTAGGATCTAGTTTGTTAGTTACCGTTTTGTCATAACTCCCTGATGCATTTTTGCATTTAGAATAGCCAGAGCGTGTATATCTCAATCGGAAAATTAAACAATATCGGGTGCCTATGGACTAGGCTGGGTGAACCCAGCCTGATCTGCCCGCTATTTATTTTTTGATTTCTTAAAAGATTGAGCTTGGTCTGATGAAAGCCAGACTAGCCATGGACCTCAGTTAAACAATGTGGGGGGAACATGAATCAGCCTATATTTGCACTAACAATAACGGACAAAAGCTTTTCAACTTTGGCCCGTTAAAATGTGTATGAACAGTCTAGCGACGCATTTCATAAAGGCCCATTTGGACATGTCAGTTATTTGCACCACTGGTTAGATGTAAAACAGCATTTCGTTTCAGACTAGGCTACTGTTACTTAATTTGTGCATTAACAATAACGTTTCAGACTACTGTTACTTAATTTGTGCATTGACAATAAAGTATTACATGAACTAAAGATGACTAAAATCTTATGTAGAAGAAGAAACATTCACAAAAAAATCCATCCATCCAAAATGACCTTTGTTTTTGATAGCTGTTGAAAACGGCATGGAACTGACAGAGATGTTTTTGTTTATAAATACATAAAAAATAAATAAATAAATAACATTATGCTGATACCTTTTGCTTTTCCCAAATACAATGTAGCCTACAGGTGTAAGTGACCTTTCATCAATCCAGTTGCAATGGATGAACTGTGATGAACTGCCCTACTTGTGATTGTTTAGAGATTTTAAAGGTTTTATAACAATTCTACATCTTCTTTGGCTATTCTACAATCTATTCACCTTTTCAGCACCAGTAGGGTACTTTCTGTGCAGCCGCGACACACACACTCAGGCATGCCAAACAAGCATACACAAAAAGTTTCAAGAGTGGGGGATGGAGTAAAATATGGAGACAAATTGAAGTGTGATTTATTTTCGCGGAACGGATGTACAGGACTGAGCGGCGGTCATATTTTGTACCGCTATGCGGTACATCTAGTTGAACATATTAATCTGTATTTAAGTCTTTTTTTTTTGGGGAGGGATTCGTGATGCCTCCCTGAAAGGACTTTTGGCAGGTTGGGATGTCTGCTAACACGATACCTAGCACTTATCAGTGACGACCCTGCGTTATGGCCAGACACCGTAAGAGATGCAGAGCGAGTTGAAATCGTTAAAAAAAAGGCCCTGTGCAAATTAAGAACTTTGAATTCCCCAAAAATGCAGATAAACCACCCAGGAGATTCACGGTTGAACATTATTACATGACCATGAAAAATGGAGAAAAAATAAACAGAAAATGTTCCTCTCTTCTACACATACACAGCTTCACTCTCTCTCTCACCTACCCACACAGACAGACTCTCATACATACGTAGAGTATATTCACACACACAGACCCCAAACCCCTACACTCTCTCTCTCTCTGTCTCACACACACAGACACACACACCATTCATAATTGTAATACTTTCAAAGGTTTTTACTACTGTTTTTTGATCGTCATCTATGGCAATACAGTAAATATTTGTTGTATTTGAGTATGCCTCGGCGTCCCATTTTTACAGAAAAAAGTGTATTTTAGTTTTAGGGTTGTGGTGTGTGTGTGTGTGGGGGTGGCTCAGGTCCGCCCCTGGGTTGAGCAAACACATTGTTCAAGAGACTATCAAACCACATTACAAAGACGGAGTTCACCCAAGGGTAGGCTAGCCTACTTACAATTTCAACAGCAACAAAGCCAAGTTGACATCCGTTTTGTAGTCTTCTTCGAAACTACAATCTGACTACATTTTCAAGGCGCGATTGGATACTTCCGCTGAGTCACATCCGGATTTACCCGGACTGGGTCCAGAAAGTTGCATATTCGTTTTTTTTCGCGGAGAAGCGATAGGGGGTAGTGGTGTGCGATACTGTAAAATTTGGTTTCGATCCGATACCAATTAAATATAGGGCCAGTATTGCCGATACCGATACCAATACTGATATTTGTAACTAAAAGCCGTTTATATACTTGTATGTAGGGGAGAACAGTGTGTCATGATTTATGACGTGAATAAAACATCGATATGCTAAATTTGAATACATTTCGATGCACTAATGATTTTATGATTTCCACTGTTAATAATTTACAAATATTTCAGCAACAAAACATTGCAAAGCGGGCATGCAATTATGTGAAAGGAATGGTGTTTGCATGACTGTAGGCTAGCCCTTGGTGAAACAGGAACAATGCTTTTTGAACAAATTGAGAGATATTGGAAGTGAACAGAAATTAAAGTATCGATCCCATCACGCTGGTATCGATCAGATACCAATACCAATGTTGGTATCGATATTATCGATATTTGGATTGATATGCCCAGCGCCCACCCCTAATAGGGGGAGACGAAGCACCTACCAAACGACCCAGAAAGTGTTGTAGAACCATCAGAATGACTCTTAACCTGCATAATTAAGGTCATTTTTGCTAAAATTGTTGCATAGTGCTTCTTTAACTATTGTAAGCACTACTTCTCCTAAAAGTTTATCTTTTGAGTCTTGCTGTTTTAACTCGAGACAGCAGTTGATTCTGTGGTCCATGGGTGACGCTGGATGGCTATGATGGCTGTGCTAGTACAGGAGTTTGTTGCCGTTATCTTTACAGACCACCTCTTGAGGTTTTCTGTTGGCCATTAGGTATGGTTTGCTAAGGCCTCTTTTGGGCTCTTTTAGGAGCATTAAGTCTGAGTTTGTGGAAGATCCATATTATATTATAGAATGCTACTTGCTACTGTATGTGTGTCATATAGCATGCATGTCATGCATGAAAGCAAAAATAATCTGGGTTTGTTTTTATTTTATTTTATTGTACAAATCCACATTGAGATATCTACACATTAGCTAGACCCTAGTCAAGCTGTTACTGAGAGTAAAGGTGTTTATAATAGTTAATTTATCCGTTTATTATCCAGCAACCTTCTCCTCAATGTTTAAAGACTAATAAGAACACATGTATTTAATTACCAACGTGATTTTGTGTCAATATTTTGTCAGATAATTCACTCTTGGTTTGAAAAGGGCCTTTATGCTCAGCCTCCAATCTCTGAGAGCTGGAGTCATTCTCAATATTGCACCTGCTCAGGAGTTACCATTGGTTACCAGCAGATTACAATTTCCCTGCTATGCACAGCGACCGTCTATTCCCATATCCTCCGTTACCATAGCGCCATTGTCTTGCCAAGTGTGGGGGACAGATCCCTTATTTGTATTTAATTATGCTTTTTACTGTGTGCCGTCAGACCAGAGGCACAGAGATGAAATATTGCAGCGGAACGATGAGTCATCTGTGAGCCCTGTGGAAAATGTCCTTCCCTCTGAATCTCATCTCTCCATCTCTCCCTCCCTCTCTCCATTTTCCCAATGCAGGGTCAGCTGAGTATGCAGAAAGGGGGCTGTATAGGAGAGTGGAGGGGAAAAAATGGTCAAGGAATCATTCTCCTCTCGAGGGTTTAATGGCATTATTATTATAATTGGTGCTTATCACGCTAATTGGCCCTCTGATAAGTCCCATTCCCATGGTGTTTGTCGTATTAGTCTGGTGATTTTTTGCCCCTGGATGGCAAATCTAGTTTAGTGCCTCTGGACAGCCGTTCCCCTCCCGTCATTCCGGTCTGCATGCTCCATTCCAGAGGTTTTACGTAAACAGCAAGCTGTGGAGCCATGACCCCCCCACTCCAGCTGGGACTGGGGGTTGGCATGGCAACGTCATCCTTATTGCCGGTCACCAGCTGGGGCCTTGCGTCAGCCGTGGCTAACGAGAGCAGATCAGCGGCTCGGGGCCCGGCGAGTGGCCTGCTCGGCCCTCAACATGACTGACTGTCTGTCTCCGCTGGCCCGCACGGCACCGGCGTCTGCTCTGCCTCACTGCTCTACACTCGACCTGACTAAGCTGCTGTGACATGGCTGCCCCCTCCCGCCGGCTCGCTGCCGCACTCTCCTGAGCCACGGTTCCCCCTGTGGCAGGAGATCAGTGCTAGCTGAGTGAGGGCTCAGGCAGGGCATGCCTCGTCCTACTCCCCCTCCCCACTGCTCAGGGCTTCAGTGACACTTTTATTTTGGAGAGACCCGTGACCCCCATCCTTGCCAGTGATGAAGAGAAGGGAACTGACTGCCCTATTCTCAGTGTTGATACAAAGCCTTCAGGTGGCTGCCTGTTGTAGCGAAGCACATGCACATCAAAAGCTCCTGAACCAGTGGCCTCTGCTCTGTAAGGCCCTGAACCAGGGGCCTCTGCTCTGTAAGGCCCTGAACCCGGGGCATCTGCTCTGTAAGGCCCTGAACCAGTGGCCTCTGCTCTGTAAGCTCCTGAACCAGTGGGCTCTACTCTGTAAGCTCCTGAACCAGTGGCCTCTGCTCTGTAAGCGATTCCCCTCTCGTGCCACTGCACAGCCTCCCTGGCGGCGCAGCCCTGTTTTGGCGCCCACTCTGAGGCACGACCTGAATAGAGCAGAATGAATTGGATTGAGTGAAAGCTTGAAAACGGCTCTTTCTCCTCCTGTGTGTGGCACGCCGGGGATGCCTCTCACCTGAAATACAGACCTGGGATCAGGTGCGAGACGTGGAGCTCAGAGGCAGTAGGTGAGTGGTGGATTGTGAGCCTGTAGCTCCTTTGCCCAGCTGGGATATCCTCAGCTCCCCGGGCAGCCCCTGTTTTAAGCCCACTCTGAGGCACGACCTGAATAGAGCAGAATGAATTGGATTGAGTGAAAGCTTGAAAACGGCTCTTTCTCCTCCTGTGTGTGGCACGCCGGGGATGCCTCTCACCTGAAATACAGACCTGGGATCAGGTGCACGAGATCGGAGCTCAGAGGCAGTAGGTGAGTGGGTGGGATTGTGAGCCTAGTAGCTCCTTTTTGCCCAGCTGGGATATCCTCAGCTTCTATCTGCCGTTTACCCAGGGCGTTTATGAAAGGCCGGCAAACACGCATCTGTTGGCACACACTGATTTCCCATTTGCAGCACCACTGTTTGCCTCGCTACCGCGCTGAATAGAGATGCAATCCATAACCTTTACAGGGGAAGCAAGCTGCGCTACATTTGTGGGGGCTATTAACATTTGCACAATGTGTTGCCTTAAACAGGAGCTGGACAAATGCTGTGTTCGGCCCCTTGGCCTCTTTGTCATTCAGTGAGGTGTGGTTTTAGTGCCCGTGCTGCAATCAATAATGATAAAAGCGATAGAGCTGCATGAGGAAAAGAAAGAGCCCTGTTCCATTGCAATTGTGCAGTGATAATTTAGAGAGACAATTGAAAGTAAAAGAGCCAGAATGCAAGCGAAAATGTGTGTGTGCGTGTGCGTGCGTGTGCCCGCGTGTGTGTGTGTGTGTGTGTGTGTACATGTGTGTGTGAGTGAGTGAGAGTGAGTGAGAGAGAGAGAGAGTATGGCATGAAGAGAAGGAGAGAAAGAAAGGGGGAGCAAGAGAGAGAAAGAGATGCTATTACAGCTGCATACACTCATTTCTCCTGAGAGCAGGAAATAGAGCAGCGGTGGCCTTTTTTCTCTCGCTCCGCAGAGAGAATGAGATCATACTGTCAGCCAGTTAAAGCCACATAACAGCTTCACGTCATCCTTTACCTGCAACTGTGATTCCTCCTCCACTGTTATTGTTTGTTCGTCAGGGACCTTGTATGATTGCTTTACGGAAAAAAACGGGCATCCTCATCTATCTATTGCTCTCCCACTCGCTCCCTTTCCCTTCCACTCTCTCCGTGGTGAATGCCACTGATTTGGCTGGCATCCATCTCTTGTTTATTACAGAAACAGTCATTTATCATTTGGCTTCACAGGTCAGGGGCCTCATTAAAGTCACCAGTATGAAGAGATGAGATGAAAGGGACAGCACGTGGACATGAGAGCTCACCACTTAATGAAATGTTGTCCCCATTAATTCCTGCAAAGCCAATGGGACACAATTGACAAAGAGGACTTTGTCTTCATTAATTATGGGCCTGCCGCGCCCCCGTCACTCCCCCGGTTGGTCATGTTTGGCCCATCTGCTGCCGGCTAATTATCCACCGCCACTTAAAGAGAGCCGCTGATCTCCACTCCGCGCCGAAATCTGCTCCCTCAAGAGCCTCCTTTTTGTGGGAAGTGAAACAGGAATTGTCCAGAGACTTCTCAGACTTGTCTCTTTTGAACGACTATGTGAGCTATGTGAGAGGAGGTGTATAAAATGCCAGCTTCCTCATGGGAAATCAGGCATCTTTAAAGACTTAAATGCCACCCCCCTGAGCCATAATGGCACTCCGGCGCATCTGAACTCCCACATTTGTTGGGCTGATTGTGCTGACTGGGCTCCATAACCTGCTGCACTGGGGTCCAGTCCGCAACATCACCACCAACATGATGTCTGTTGTGGGGTGGGAAGTGTTGAGCCAGCTCGGCCATTATCATAGGTGTCATCGGCAGGGTGGGTGACAGGGTGGCTCCAAGGCTGCTGTCTCCAGCTGGGCAAGTGACATTTCCCCTCATTGATCCACCAGCTCCCTGTCTACTCCCCCAATCACCAGGCCCCTGCCTCTTCAAAGCTCCAAACCAGAGCTCTGTGGTACAGAGGCGTTCCCCGTCAGATCGCCCGCACGGTTACCAAGGCACCGCCAGCCTGTGAGGCAGGGATCCCTGGAGATGCCCAGGGTTAGGAGAGGTCCTCGCCTGAGCGCAGGTGTGAGAGGACTGGGGGTCGGGGGAGGCCTCAGCACCAAGGGAGAGCAGGAGGTGCTGATGTGTGTGGAGTGACAGACAACAACAGAAGGTAGTGGGGAGATTTCCCATGAGGAAGCTGGCATTTTATACACCTCCTCTCACATAGCTCACCAAACATAACATAGTGTTGACACTGTAGACTTGTTTGCAAAGACAGAGTAAACATAATTTAATCTTGTTTACAGCTGCATCTGTGTTTTGAAAATATTTTTTTCTGTGGTAGATTTACATTATTCCAGAATCAAGCTTGCACTTCTACCAGTAGGTAGAGAAAGGTGTTGTTTTCAGAGCTAGCTTGCTAACGCTCTGACTTCTGACTGCAGGTTTTGGCTGAAGAGGAGAGGGATCCCACTGAAGCAGAGGAAGATGAGTCTGAAGAATTGGAGAAGGCCCTGTCTGTGGAGCGCTTTGGGGACATCATCTTGGAGACCGCGGCCAATGGCGCAGAGAAAATGGGCCGCAGCTACAATGAGAAAGACTTTGAGTGTAAGTGGTGTTGGGGAGTCACAGCCACAGGCCGTGCGAATAGGACTACAAGGCACACACACACACACACACACACACACATATTGACTTTCAAAAACTTGCAAATGTGCTGCCATCTTTGTTTTGTACGCGTTATCACTCATGGGCGAGTGGACCTTCCTAAGGGTCTGCTCAGTGCGTCTCGTCCCTTATACTTGCCTGGGTGAGATTAATGGCCCTGTCACTGTGAGAGCCACTTGTCAAGGCCTGGCTTCTAAGGAACGGAGCCTCACTTTAACGGCTCCGCTCTGTTCCGCTGACCCTCTCTGAGCCCTGCGCTAAGCCACTGGCCGCCCGCCACAGATATTGTAAATCTTGTCCTTGTAACTGAGTCTGCTGCACTTTTATGGAAAGTTTGCATGTCTGCTCTGCTTGCGCACAAATGTTTTTGTCATTATGTTAGAAGATAGATGAGTACTTTAGTAAAATAAAACATCTATAAACAGGCACATATAATGCATGTGTACATATTTACCACATACACTATGTACACAATAAGATATCCAATAGATATTACACTAAATTCAGATGTGAGATGTAGTTATAACTGCTCTCAGTATTTATATATAAATAATGAAGAACTTAAAATGTACAACTTGTTATGATTAATTTTTAAACATTATAAACTGTATAACTTTATAAAGGCTTTTCTTTTTTTGAGAACGGAAAGTGAAAAATGTGAAAAAGGGGAAGAGAGCTATTGAGAGTTGGATAGGGAAATAAGCACAGGTTGGGTTTGAACCAAGGGCACTTATACGTCTAAATGGGTGGGATGCTTCCACTTACATCTTGATGTTTTGATCACTTTTAATAACTGAAGCTCTTGTATAGGTGTGGACAAGTCCTTGTGCAGTTTGTCCTTATATATTTTTTGTTTAATTTGTGAGTTAGTTTTCTCAGTGGCTTTATAGAAAGTGAAGTCTCAACCAGTAATCCGTTGAGGATTAGTAAATCATTGTAGAACATTACACTGAACATTTTCTACAGAGGAAATTCCACTTATCCAGTCATTTTCCCTGATTTTTACGAGTTTGGCCTCAACACAACTTCAGACTACCTCCAGAGGCAGAGCCCACTTCTCCCAGCTGCTGTCTGTGGCTGCCTCAGCTCAGTATACTGTAGGTTCTTGTCAGTGGAGAATTTCTGAGGACATCACAGATGCACTGTAACCATTCAGCATAAACAGAAAGAGAGACAGTTGAAGATATACCCCAGAGTAAGGCCTTTACTGTATGTTCCATCATCTGGAGATCTTTGGGGTTTTGCTGTCAACCAACTGACACCTGCCTCCAGGTATGTGACTGACAACCCAAGGAGTAACTTTCTGACATCAAAGTTCTGACTGGTGGAAGCAGAGTACATTTAGGACAGGATGTCTCTCTACTGTTTCTTAGGCTGGTAAATGTGCTAGGCCTTTAGAGCCCTATGAGGGTGCCATGTTGACAGTGCAGTCTGCAGTCTTGGTTGATTAGTCATTGAGTCATCAGGCTGTTGAAGCAACTACATTGGCCCGTAAAGAATAAAGGAATCAAATGCAGTACTGTATAGCAGTTCTGTCTGAAAGGTGATCCATTTCTCAGAGATGAGATGATCATCAGGCTTAATCTGAAGAGTCTTGTAAGGTGTCAGGTAAATAGTTTCCAATTAATAGCCCAAGCACTGGAAGTGCAGGATGTGGTATGCCTCATGCACTGAAGTTGTGAAGCCCTATTGTTTCTGTAAGAATCATAATTATTATTACACGTGCACGAACGCAAGCACACACATGCACACAAACAAACACACACACGTACATGCACACAGACACAGAACAGGCGCGCACACACAAACATGCACACACACTGGGCTTACATGTTACAGTACCACTATCAGAAACCCAGTGCTTCCAATAACTAAAACTTGTGAAATGTAGCACACAATAGCTGCTGTATTTCACAAATGTGTTCACTCAGTAGCCCAATTTTGCGTGTCTGTAACTGCCAAGACACAAGATGATCTCTTGGTCCCTCCTTTGTTTGGTCTTCGCTCTCCCAGTGTTTAGCAGCCTTCCTCTAACAGAGGCCCAGGATTGGCCAGTTCGGAACTCGGCATGAAAACAGGAAAAATTCTTGACATGCTTTTCACAAAGCCTCCCATGTTCTCACCCTCTGCTTCACTCCCATCTTTCTACTCCCCCAGACCACCGGCACATGTTCCACCACACCCACCACCCGCTCTCCACCCACCTCCCCCCACCCCAGCGCCTCCGCAAGAGGGTGCTCAGCATGGACCGCCGGCGCAAGAAGAAACGCAAGAAAAAGAAGACCTCCATGCCCCCTTCCGAGGTGACCCCTACCATCCACGAGGTGGACGAGGAGGAGGCCGAGTCCGGCGCTGAGGGCCAGGGCCCTGCAGCCACACCCACGGAGGCGCCTGAGGACCAGCCGCAGGTAGGCCCATGTGGGATGCCTGTTTGAAACACTGGTCAATGGTTTACTCTAACTCGAGTTTGTTTGTATTGCATAATTGTTTGTTTGTATTAGTTGGTATATTTGTCGAGAGCATTATTGCATCACATTGTTTACAGATGGAATCAGGTCTGTACACAGTGTTATGGGTAGTTTCACCCCCAGCATCCAAGCGTAACCCCCATTTTAAGACACTTCAAGCAAAGCTTTGAAGGAGAATTCAGGGCAATGACAACTGCCACCTTTCCCTGACAGCAAGATGAAACTGAACAAAGAGCTGACACCTGAATAGATAGCAATCTGCTGAGTGTATGTTTAACAGGTAACTGCCCAGAAAGACAGAGCGATACACCAATATAGAGTGACACAAAGAGAGAGAGCGTAGACATGACCTCATAAGAATAAAAGTGAAAGTTTGAAAGCTGCCTGCTGTGTGGATGACAGAATGAGAGGGAAATTAAGTGTTCCGTGAGGGTAATGGTGTGTGTTGTCCTCTCAGTTTAGTTTGGGCAGTGAGGAAGACCTGGCAGCTCCCCTGCCTTCCAGCAGCTTCCACATGGAGAGCGAACGTCCCCCGGACCCCCAGGAATCCACGCCTGCCAAGGAGGACTCGGAGGAGCAGGAGGAGATGCAGGAGCGACAGGAGGAGGAGGAAGAGGAGGACGAGGCACCCAGCAGGTAGAGCTCCTGCACTAGTCTCCACTCCTTAACACTGTAACAAAATAAGTTTATTTTGTTGTATTTGACCAGCTGGATTTAGATATTGAGTGAGGTGAGAGGTGTGACAAATGTGCAGCATTTGCACAAAGTCTGCTTGTAATCCTGTCTGCTTGTAATCCCTTCCTCTCTCCTCTCCCTCTTGAAGCATTTCATCCCTTATTTTCACTTAACGTGATTCTTGATTTGACAGATAAGAATAGGCTTTGAGAGAAAAGAAGAGATAATTTTGCCTATGAATCATAGTTATTTCATCTTTTTCTATGGTTTTCTTTTTTAAAAACCATTGGCTGTTTAGCCAGCTGACACAATATATTTGAAAGTAACACTTTGTGAAAGAACATGAGGATGCGGTGTGTTTTGTGCCCAGGCAGATCTGTGTGGATATAAACGATGCTCATTGTGGTAATTGCCCAGAGGCATACATGTGAGCTCTGTCTGGAAACCCATCTGGCTTATAAAAACACAAGGCAATCAGGATATAAATTATTGGGTAAGGCCATGCATAATGTATAGGGCAAGCTGTGGATCTCCAGTCCTCAGTGATGCTCAGGTACTTTTCTGTTTTCATATCTGAACGCACTAATCCACACATTCAGCGTGGATTTATTTAGAATTTTTTGAGCCACATAAGAAAATTAGGACAATAGGATGCAGTGCTGTTGTACAATAGCACGAGTAAAAGTGGCATGTGGTTTTGCTGATGCAGCACTGAAGTGAGGGGATGCCAGTGTTGCAGCGCCATCTGCTGTTTGCAACGTGCAATCTAGTCTAGCGGGTTTACTTTGGAGCGTTTGTTTTTGTTGTCAATAACAGTGTAATGCAAATATAGTTATAACCATAAAATAACTCTGTGGATATGATGAATAGACTGCTTTCTCCCAAATTTCATGTATATATTTTGCATCTTGTTTTTATTGTGTAAGTTTTTATTTGGACCTAAAACATATAAATCAAAAGAATTGTGGTAGCAATTTGTTTATATTTTACAACAAATAAACTTCATACTGTCTCTTCATACACAGGTGCAGACCCAAAGAAGATGTTTATTTTAAACACAAACATTCAACTTTCAACATAAACAACGCACGTTTTTACAAAGGCTGCATTGTGATATTTATGGTAACCCGTAACTTGTAAATAATGTGCAGTCAGTGCATGTCTAGCTGGGTAAGATTCCTAGATTTGGTGCCTAAACAAAAATCAGTCTGTTATGTGTAGTTGTCAATCACATGTAAAGTTACTGTATGCTTTGTATCATGCACTTGTTTGTATCTATAGTCAAGTCTCTGTGCTCTGTGCTGTGTCTCTTCAGGTTCAGTCCAGCTGTGGAGCCGGCCAGTGTCAGCACGCGCGGCTGGTTCCGGCGGAAGCCCCTGCATCGCCTTCCGGGAGCCCAGCGCACCAGCTACGACCTGCGGGAGCGCATCTGCATCGGCAGCATGACCGCCATGGAGACGGCCGTCTACCAGAAGGTGCCCACCGACGAGGCCGAAGCCCAGATGTTGGCCAGCGCCGACCTGGACGACATGAAGAGTAAGCAGGCCAGCAGGGGGCAGGAGGGTCAAAGGGAAAAAGCTCTCAGTCACAAAATAAAAGTCCTCCCCCATTTCACCTCCTCTCATCTCCTGCCACTGCGTCAGCTGATTGGATTTATGACTTGCACCTCCTTTCCTTATTTTATTGCAGTGTCTGTTATGAATTTCATGCAGTCAGAAGTGACTCCAGTCCCCGGTTCAGCTCTGAGGGATGTATTAATGTGTGGTCAGAGTTCTGGTTCCTGTGTTTTCAAGTTCAGTTAAAGTCTGCCCCGCTACTGCAGCTCTGAGAGAGTCATCATAGTGGTCTGAGGAAGCCGTGTGGTTGTGAGGATTAGTGTAGTGCATGCCAAGAGTATTAAATCTTTAATCTACTCTTAATCTTTCTCTTTACTTCTATTTTTTTGTTGACGACGAAGCGGGATGGCTGCAGTAGTTTGGGTCTCGTCTCTGGGGGATCACTTTTAAAGTCAAGCTGTGCGATTCTAGGAAGGGTGGAACCCAAGAACGTCAGGCCCTGTTGGTCAAAGCCTCATTACGAGGCCATGCAGCGAAGCAAGGACAGCAGTGGTCTTGCCTGGCTATTTGTTTGTTAACTTAGAAGCCAGCCATTTGGTTTGTTTGAGAAAGGGGAGGACGGCTTTGTGGTCTGTGGGCACGTCCTCCATGTATGTGTTGTGGCGGTCATAGTAACTGCAGCCTCATCTCCTTGGCATGGGCCATCCAGTCAGTGGGCCCTCAACTCATCCCAGCCTTATTAAACACGAGTAAACAAACCCTGAGATTTCTCAGATGCGGTCGGGGGTCACCAAGGGCCCCTGTGTCTATATGGCAATTGGACTTTCAGCTATTTTCCTCCCATGATCGCCTGTAATAAAACAGTCTCCTTTGGACCCCGGGCATAGCTAAACAAACCTCAAATGTTGTGTGCAAGTAATGAAATGCTGAGCGATAGGCTATAATCAGCAGACCCTATCACTGACCCCTCCAGCTTTAAAAGTCATGGTGGACTAAAGAGGTTGCTAAATTTAATGTATGCTCATCAGATGGGATGTGGATTAAGCTCCATGATAAACCACTGCTATGCGTTAAATGCTACGTATTCCTCTCCTGTGCTGGGGGCATGCTGCTGGATTTCTTTCCAGAGATTTTGCAGCAAAGCCTTTGTCAGCATCCCCTCTGCCTGATGCGAGGGGGTTGGGGTTGGTGGGGGGGGTATAGTCAGAGTCCAGTCAGATCCCATGCTCCTCCACTTGCCCTCCCAGCTGTTGTGAGCTCTGTGAGATTTGTGGTGGCATGTCTGCCATGGGAACAGTTACAAACAACTCTTCATAAGCCAGCCATATGGTCCTGTCCTGCTGTGTCGCTGGGCTGGGAAACCATTCCCTGCTTTACCCTACACACACCCACACACACACACCGCCCTGAAATGTATACGTCAAGTTTTACCTGTGGGAAATTAGTCTTGTCATCTACTTTTCTACATCTGGATTGTTTATCAAGAAAACAACTGCAGATGTTTAATTGATTAACATCTTGTTTTAAAAGCAAAGATAATTCACAGAACGTGTTTCAATCTGAAACACTGCAACCAGAAAACTAGTAAATAGCTAAGTGATTTTAGATTGTAAAACAGCCATTTTAGATTTAGACCCATGGCTGCCCTCCACTGGCAGGCACACTAATCAGTCAGCCTGTAATCTGCTCTACCCCACCATATCCTGACATGCTGGAATAAATTAGGATTAACTCTCCTCAACCCAACCATGCACATCACTCACTGCTACTCACTTATCATATAAAACCAGCCTATTCATGGTGCCTGAAGCCCAGGTGTGTCAGAGTGAGAGTTCCCCTGCATGTGCATGCTGTCTCACCCCTGACACACTTCCAGGGTTGGGGAGCCGTGGACGCCTCCCTCCCTCATGACCATCAGAATGTGCAACATCAGAACAGCTGCACAGGACATGTGTGTTAGAGTGGCTTGTGAATGGAGAATGGGGGCACATAGGTCCACTCTCCTCCTCTCACACACTCTCTCTCTCTCTTTCTCCCGCTTACTCTCTCTCTTTCTCTCTCTCTCTCTTTCTCTCCCTCCACTCTTTTAGGTGAGTGGATGGGATGGGAGTTCAGTGAACTAGCCTCAGGCTGTAATTAACACAGTAGCTCAGATCGATTATGGCAGGCTCGACCCCGCTTGTGGCCCTTCCTGCTTTCAGAGCGCAGGCCTCATTGACTGCCACGCCAGATGGAATCGGAAACTGGGACCTTGCTCTGGAACAAGCGATTGAATTTCGGTGCCATGGGATGGCAGGATGGCTGTTTGCTGCTCATATCCGCCCCCCACCTTCCACCTCAGTGGCTCCACAGCTCATGCATCAGTGGGCGTGGAGTGTGGCTGACCGCCATTCTCCTCACACTTCCACACATTTGAAACTGATGCCGGATACATCATCTGTTTCACTGTTATCGGGGTTGCAACATCAACACATAGTAAATAACAAATGAATGCACAAAATAAGTCTGATGATAATTCAATGATTTACTTCAGGAGAATCTATCTGCCAATTTCCAAATGATTCCAATTGTGGGAGCATTAAAAAATCCATTCCATTGTGCAATGCTAAATCCTTTTTGCAGTGTTCAGCCCAATTAATATATCTTTGAATTAAAACCCCCATCTTTCATAATGGCACATGTGTGTGCTTGTGTACAGTATGTGTTTGTTTGTGTGGTGTTTGGGAGGTGCTCTGTTATGTCTGTGCCTGAGGTGTAGTGGCTCTTCCGAGCGCTGCAGCTCTCCCTGCGGCGAGGCCTGAAGAGGCTCGGTGCCGTGCAGGTACCAGGCGAGTGAGTGAGGGGAGCGCTCCAGTAGCAATCATGGTTTCCATGGAGACGTGGGATCTAGAGACAGTGCAGCCTATCGCCAAGCACCATGTTGTGCATCTGGACGCACTTTGACTAAGTGTGACGCCGAGACGACGTCTCTCTCTCTCTCTCCCTCTCTCGCTCGTTTCCTGTGTTTGCGCCGGTGTCGTGGCAGAGAGATCCTCAGGCCCAACCGGGGCCTCTGCCGTCATCTCTGGTCAGCGTGCGGATGTGTCGTCTGTGTGTGGCAGTGCAGCAAGAGATCGAGCGAGCGCCCATATTTGTGGATCTGCTGCTGTCCTGCTCTCTCCTCAACCAAGACTGGAGGTGTGGGTGTTGATTTTGCAGCGCGTGACTCATCGGCGGGTTGCTCGCGTGCTGCACGCCAACGCTAGTCTGGCTGCAGATTGGGGGTTAGCAGCAGGAGGGCGCCACCGGCGCTGGGGGAAGGTGGGTGGGGGGAAGGGTTGCTGACCAGTCCCGGCTACAGCTACAGAATCAATTGGCAACGTCACGGAAACCATGCTATGCTGCCAATAGGTTAGTGGAGAGCCAAAAAAAACCCTGTGCCTGTATCCGCAGTTCCCCCGCCGACTGTTGAGCTACTCTGGTGTCCCTACTGTTTTCTCACCTGGATCCCGCGTCGTCTCCTAGTTTGGTGGCTGACTGGATCGCAGAGCTTCAGGCCACACGGTACCGGGCCTTGCGTGCCTGGTTGGGAACTTCACATCAGGACCAGACCCTCGCTCTCACTGTCCTTGACTGTGGACCAAAAGCATTGTTGGACATCTGGCGATCCTCCCTGGACTGCATCTGATTTTTCTGTGTCCTTCACCTCAGGTTGATTGCGGTTCTTGGAATGGCTGTCATCCGTACTGCCTTATTGAGAAAGTTTGATGGCTTCATTCAGCTAAATTGACAAATGAAAGGGCTTTCTGGGGCAGTCCTCTGCTGAAGCTGCTTTTGGATTCCTCCGTGGACTTCCTAGAACTCACAACACTGATCTACCTCTTGGATAGAGTCCATCAGCAGAGGTCAAGCTCTCCGGGGAACCTTCTGTTCTTTTCCACAGTTTTTGTTTGTTTTTTTGGGTTATTTGCTCTGAGGTGTGGAGAAGCTCTGCATGGAAAGCCAGAGGGCTGGGCTGGGCTGCTAACACCGAGGCCACACGGACGGAGACGGTTGGGAGCGGGAGAGCCGCACCCTGGATGAGCAGGGCACCCACCTGCAGCGGGGAGGGGTGGACGCACGGGCCCAAAAGATGACAGACAAGGAGGCCAAGGAACACAGGGCCCGGAGGGGCTCGTCTAGCGCCACCCCGTCCCACCAACTCAACGCGGGGAGTGGACATGAGGAAGGGCACCATGGCGGTCTCTTCTCGGTGGAGGGCTTTGAGGACTTTGAGGAGTTTGTCTTAGACTTTGATGACTATGATTTGTTGGAATCAATCCACACTCATCTTGGATCCCCAGTGGATCCTATTCGTAAGTCAGAGGAGGAAGTAGGTATATGACATTATCAGTTACATTCTTTTACATCACTTACATATTTTTAAATCAGTTGTTTGTGTACATAAACTATGGATATTAGTAAACATGATCAAACCATTTAAAACATAAAGTGGGATTGAGTGTACTGTTCTTGAAAGGATTTACATTTGGGTGGCAAATACCATAGGCAACGCTGGAGAGCCCTGCAGAAACATCATTTGCGGTCTGCTTTTGTGGCACATCACTCAATGGAATCTAATGGCTATTTCCGTTTAGATGCTGTTATTATGACATTGTGGTAGCTCGAGCAGCCCATTCTGCATTCTTTTCATGGATGTGTCTGATGGTGATGATCGATCAGTGGGAGTTTTGAATCGAGTTGCTGCATCGATCTCATAGAGTAACACAAGCTAATTAAAGGCACACCCCACCCACTGTGCCCTACTCTGTGGCATGGCCCAGGGTGATGCCACTGCTCTGCTCAGCTCCCGTATTGATCCTGTGGCCCCGGCACACGGCCCTGGGCCTCTCTGTTGCACCGGCCAAGCGTTAACACATGCCATCATTGACAAGTGTTGATGAGCCAGAGCCTGACCGCCATTGCGTTGAAAGCTTTAGAGGCTCTGAAGGTTAGGACATGGATGCTTTTGGCCCTGCCTGAAAGGCTTTGCTGCAGCAGGCAAAAAAATAATGTTTGCTCTCCTGCAATACCATTGGTGCTTGGGAATGTGTGCATGTTTGAAATGTTCTAGAGCTGCCTCTTTTTTCCAGTTGGTGTCTGGATATTAATGAGTGTATTACCCAAGAGACTCATCCCCCACTCTCCACTCTTTATCAGCCCTTGAGCCTCTCTGGCTCCTCAGGGAGATCACAACTCCTCATGAGGAGAACTAGAGTCTGAAGGGCTCTGCACCCTGAGAAATATGTCCAAGCCACAAGGAAATACATGAAAGGCTTCAATTTTGTTTTGTTTTAAACATGTAAGCATGTTTGAACTTGTGTACACAACATACCTACAGTGATTGTCCTTGGAGAGGGACATGTTCCATCAGTGACCTGCTGTTGCCACTTCTGTAATTCCGTAGAATGAGGGATTGCTCAGTCGTTCAAAAAGCAATACTTCAGCAAATTTAATTTGCTGTTATAGAGCTGATTTTTTTTTTTTCAAATCTGCTCGGCGTTCTGAGCTGAATGTTTGCCAGTCGGTCCTTCGTCAGGATTGCTGTTGCGCTGCCATAATGGAATGGCTCAGCCAGAGTACAGCCAAAAGCCATCTCCTCCATGCAGTTAGGAGAAGGGCCCCATGGGAGGCTGTAACCCGCGAGCCGAGCATGTGCTGTAAAACGCAGCAGACGAACCGTGCAGAGGGCTAGCATGAAACCCGCAGTCAGAAAGATGAGAGTGACAGGACAAACATTTCACCCCCTGCTTGCCTCCCTTCCCTCTCTCTCTACGCTTTGTTTACCCCATGTCCTGTGACTACTGTGACAACACGAACCAGCTGGGGCCCGGGGCTGCCTGGCAAGGGCCTCTCCTCTCCTCTCGAGTCCCCAGGCCTTGGAGCTTGGCACTGGGAGAAGCCGAGGAGAGAGAGAGAGAGAGAGAGAGAGGGGCTCCCAGGAACACACCCCTTCAATTATCCCAAATTCAATAAAAGCCCTGGTTTGCGGGTTGAAATGATACAGTATTAAATCATGGCTCCTTCGATGAAAAAAAGGGGGGAAAATGGAGACGAGTGGCCTCAGGGCTCAACCACCCAAAGTAATTCCCTCTGTCGATTACTTTTTGCTTTGCCTAAGATTGCTCATCATCAGACTTAAAGAAGCCGCTGTTTAGTGTTTAGTGCAAATGTGGAAACATAATTGGAGAGGATATTCTAAACAATGTAATTTATCACTCTTTTGTTCCATAGACATTCCTCTTCATTGTTTGTGCCCTAAGTTGAAATTGTGTGCAAATTTCCAATCAACAGAAGTCTCATGCTCTTTGTCTTTGTCGTGCCGTTCACAGGTCACCGATTTGAGGACAATCCCGGGGTGAGGCGTCACCTGGTAAAGAAGTCTTCGAGATGCCTGGTTCCCAGGACAAGCAACAGCTCGCCTCCTCTTACCAGTCTGAAGAAAAGAAAGAGGGCAGCCGACAAGAAGACCCACGAGGTAAGAGACGAAGGACTGGCCAGCTCTGATGAATGCACACTTGGCCTCACAGACATTTGTCTTTCCCTGGCTACAAGTGAGCTTAATAATTCTCAATTTCTGTAACCCAACATCAATATTTGAGATTAGCTGTGCTAATAGAGGTGTGGGCTGGAAGCTCAGTTGAAGGTATTTCAGTTCAGTTTGCTATCTTTCCTTTCTTGGCAGGTCTTTATTGATCCTCCTTCTCTCACTTTCGCACACACACTGTCTCCCGCCCCCCCCACACACACACACACACAGACTCTCAAAGACAGAACAAGAGGTAGAGTGATCCCACTTGAGTCAATGTGAGATATGAAATACTGCCTACTTAAATAAATGCCCTGTCAGTCACTGAGCAGTGGAAGCTCCATGTAGAAGTGTGGGCTTGAGTATCTCAGCTTCCCCTAATTCTTAAATCAATCAACACTGTGGGCTCATTCTGCCCTGTGTGTGCATTAGATATTTAAGCAGTGGGCCATTACTCTAACGACTTCCTTTAGGATCGAGCCACACTCTCACCAGGCCTCTCTATCCTGGAAAACCATTGGCCTTCAGAGGCTGTCAAAGCTGTTGGTGAAAGCATCATAGAAATGGATTTAACAAGGCACTATTCTGAATTCATGCTGTGTCGGTGTGTGTGTGTGTGTGTGTGTGTGTGTGTGTGTGTGTGTGTGTGTGTGTGTGTGTGTGTGTGTGTGTGTGTGTGTGTGTGTGTGTGTGTGCATGCGTGGGTGTTTTCGGGGTCAGGTCTTTGTGGAGCTTAATGAGCTGATCACTGACAAGAACCAGGAGATGCGCTGGAAGGAGACGGCACGCTGGATCAAATTCGAGGAGGACGTAGAGGAGGAGACTGACCGCTGGGGCAAGCCCCATGTGGCTTCGCTCACATTCCGCAGTCTCCTGGAGCTCCGTAGGACCATCACTCACGGTGAGGAGCCATAGCCAAAGCTGCAGCGCTAAATGGGTGGTGAAACCTCAAACATGGCTTACGCTGAGCGTCCTAATACACCAATAATGTGGCGGTTGGGACTCAGGTTGATGCTGAGTTGGGTGGACTCTGAATCCAACATGTAAACTTAACTTAACACATAAATCCAACATGTAAACTTAACTTAACACATAAACTTAAAGACTTTGATCTAATGAAGATTCTAAGACTAATGGGCATAATGCAAAGCATAATGCTTATAAAGTTCAGGGCTATTGGCAGATGCAAGGTGCATTTACCTTAAAAAAATGTATCACAACATTATCTCCATAAAAACTTGTATTGCTTCCCCCAAACTTGCCAACTGGCAAGCCAGCAAGATGATTACTGGCAAACTGTATTTGCATACCTTCTCTCTCTGTTTAATTATTTGATAAATGGCATACATGGGCATTAAGTAGGTATGCTTTATTGCTGTTGTAGTTTTTAAGCGACTGTAAACTGTGATATTTATTCAATGTGCTGTACCAAAGACACTGAAAGTAAGTGATTTGTCATCAGCTACAGTACATGTAAGTGATTTGTAATCAGCATGAGAGCTGCCTCTTTGTCTCAAGCCCTCTGGCTCTTTCTGCAGGTGCCATATTGTTGGATTTGGAGCAGACCACTCTGCCAGGCATTGCCCACTTGGTGGTGGAGACTATGATCATCTCGGACCAAATAAGGGCTGAAGACCGGGCCAACGTTCTGCGGGCCTTGCTGCTCAAACACAGGTCAGAAAGGGTCACCCGTCAATAGCCCCACTCAGGGCCCATATCGAGCGCTGCACTGTGGTTGCCGTTTGCCAGGAGCGCTGCTGTCAATGGCTTCCTGGTGGATCGAAAAAGAGATTACACAACCAGCGATGCTTGCAAATAAATAAAAGAGTTATGATCAGTGTTTATACACTTTCTGAAAAGAGCTGTTCCGTAGACGGTTTTTTACAAAAAGGCCACATTTTTTGTCGGAATTCATCCATCTGCTTTAAAAAAATATGTCCAGCTGACAACTAGACTTGGGGATATGGAGGGGGGGGGGGTATGGGGGGTAGTACAGCTTTTGTTTCCAGAGCTGGAACCTGACCTCTTTAGTTGGTCACTGCACATAAGTGAACTAAAGTCTTTTGTGAACTGCCCTGCACAGTCTCTCTCTCTCTCTCTCTCTCTCTCTCTCTCTCTCTCTCTCTCTCTCTCTCTCTCTCTCTCTCTCTCTTTCTCTCTTTCTGTTTTTGTGCTCAGCCATGACCACTTTGCCAAGGTGGCCACACTGGACCCAGCAGTGCCATCAAAATGGTATCTCTGTGTGTGTGTGTGTGTGTGTGTGTGTGTGTGTGTGTGTGTGTGTGTGTGCGTGTGTGTGCATGTAAGAGTGTGTGTATGTGTGCAGTGCACTAACAACATTAACAGTGCATGGCCCTACCCCACTGCGCTCGGTGGGATGCTCTCATGGTTTGCCGATGATGTGGGGATGCTGGTTTTGATTACAGCACACCTTTGGGAAATTAATAAAGGCCATTAATAACATACAGCTGGTGTGCGAGGTTAATCAAAAGTTCTCTGGCTTGACATCTCTGGAATAGCTATTGTGCCATAGATCAATTACGGTTACGCAGTTGGAGACTGACTTACTCATGGGGTGCTCAACTGCTAAGGCTGATGTAAGTGCTTTGGTAGTGTCACTGTCACTGCTTATCTTGACTTTTCTGCCTGAGATTGGTTCTTCTGCATTAGAAACCTCTGATAGATCAGAATTAGGGTGCTTGGTGTCAGTGAAGTGTGTGACATTGGTTATGCGAGCACAGATGGAATTGAATGGGCCTTTTAATTGATTTGAGGTCTATTATTTCCTCCATTCAACACACTGCTACACATCATTGGCTTCGTTCAAAACTGGTGGAAATGCGGGCCGGTTCACTAGAAAGCACCAAGGTTCTAAGAATTCTGAACAGAACAGGTTCAAGATCTGTTTTCGTTTAGTCAAAAAGAAAAATGCCCTACAAGATATCTGATAGGTTTAAAAGAGTGTGGGCCTGTTAGTGAGTCCATATAACAACTTTTGAAGGATCTCTGATAGGTTTATAAAAGTTTGAGCCTTTCCCAGAATCGGAGGTGGCATCAAAGTGCCACCTCTCAACCCCCCCCCCCCCCCCAGACATAGGCTCATTTACGAGGGCGATTTGGCGGTCTTCAGCCCGCCAACCCACTCTAGGCCAGATGGCAGCACCTGTGCTCATTTAGAGGGGATCACTGCAAAGGGCTGCACTGCCCAGCAATAAAATAGTCCCACGCAATCACACGTGCACACGCAGACACACACACACACACACACACACACACACACACTCTCACACACACACACACACACACACACACATACACACGCATACACACGCATACACTCAAATGTGCTCCCTCACATGCAGAGAAACACAAATCCAATGTGTAGTGTACACACACAAGCGATCAGTGACAACTGAAAATTTGCAACATTTCCCATCATCTCATCAACGCCTTTCCATGGGAAAAAGTGTCTAATTAGCCCGCGATTCCAAGATATGTATTTATGATGTGGAAAGAAATACTTCAAGGTGCAGTATAACTTAGCATGGCAGTTAGTCATTCCTCTTTAAAATATCTCCTGGAATTTGGGTGAGCACAATTCCTTTTTTGTGTCACACCTTTCCTCTTTGTTTTTTTTCTCTCCTTTTTCTCTCCTCTTTTTGTCTCCTTTTTTCCGCTCTCTCTCTCTCTTTCTCTCTCACGCTTTTCTGAACCTGCGGTGGCGACCGCCGGCCTGTGCTCTAACGGGGGCCCGAGGAGTCTTAATGAGCGTGGCTGATGTCACTGCCTTGGAGGGCGGTGGAGTGATGAAACTGTCTGTGCGAGGCGTCGGCCTGTAGGAACACTCGGCTCCATCTGGTCCCCCTAACGCCTTGGACCGAGCCAGGCTCCAGAGCGAGAAAGAGAGCGAGGGGGTTGAGGCGGGGGGTGGGGGTGGGGAGGTGGACTCAACCGAGCTCTCCGCAAAAAACATGTATTGAGCGCCGCTCAGACAGGGCCTCTCGCACTCTTAAGTTATGTCTCTGAGGTCTGCCGTTACTTAGAGTACTTATTTTTCTCCCATCAAATATCTCTTGATGCAATCGGACCGCATATTTATATTTGTCGTTTTAAGAATGTCTTTATTGATTGCTTTGGCACTTTTTTCCTGAAACGACTCAAGATATGTGGTTTGGTTTGCAGTTTCATTGTTTATATGGGGAGGTATGGTTTGCTTTTTGGTTTGCAAATCTCTTAACCAGAGATGGAAACCTGCCTTTTTTCAATATCTATTATTCATAATCAAGGGGAATTTTTTTCCCCCTCGAAGGGCTTAAATCAACACAGATCTTGGTCTTGTGCTGGAAAGAGTGAGAGAATGCTTTATTACTGGCTTAGTGCCGTTGGTTCTGAAGAGATAGAAAGTTGATGCAGAGTTGATAGCAGTCCATTCATCTTATCATCTAATCACAACATTCAAATTGTGTTCTCCCTCCACAGCCACCCAAACGATGAAAAAGAGGGCCTTTTCCACCGGAACCATTCGGTCAACAGCCTGGGGAGCTTCCGTAACCATAACCACGTGCCGGACACTGCCTTGCCCCTGGTTCCCGAGGACCATTCCGGGAGGCGCAGCAGCAAGGCGATAGACCACGATAAAGAGGTGTTTGCTAGCTTATTTGTGAGTGGCTTGGCTGTCGCGCATTATGCTATGTGTCACATAGGGGCTCAGAGCTCCAGAGGGTTAACGCTGGCAGTGGGGAATGCTCAAGCACGTAGCACAGGACCTTACCTGCTCTGGCACCAGGGGCATCGATACCCTTCAACCAGTGGGAGGTGATGCTTCTATGCCAGACTGGCGTAATGAGAGGGATCTCTTGGTGCTACGTGCCTGGCATTCATGCGTTAACACGCACTGGAGCTCTGTAGCCATGCGCTGAGTGGTACTGTAAATGGTTGTGTGTAGAGTAGGCCGGTAGTGCTTGGCCCGCAGAAAGCCTGGGCTCCCCACATGTGCTACATTAGAGCTCTTTGTCAGTCTACAGGTGCTTCTTGTTAAAACTTCTTGATGCATTAGCTGTGAAACATTTAATGTTCCCCATGGCTAAAAATGTTGGCAAATTTGGAACAGCTCATAAAAGTGGTAAAGAAAATTGAAAAAAATCTGCTCATATTAAATTGATTGAAAGTGATTTACCATTCAGTGCCTTTGTCACCTGGTACTGTAGATTCACATCCACTGATAGGAGGCAGGTGTGTCTCCTCATTAGGGCACATAGAAGAAGCGATTTCTCCTTAACCCTGCGATCAGAGGGGTGAATCTCACGAAGCCTGTCAAACTGACATCAAAATATTATCTACCTCATTTGATTGATTTTTTAGTTTAAGTGACTGAATAGAATGTGAACTTTTATTTTTTGATAAAAGTATTATAGTAAAACAATTTAATATAACTTTATTTCAATGTTATGATAGCAAGATCCAGAATAATTCTCATTACCGATATGGTAAATGACAAACGGAGACGATTAGTAAGAAAACACATTTTTTTTTTTTTTTTTTTTTTTTTTCATTTACACAAATAAGTACATTAAATGAACAGTACTGCACATCAAAATTTATATTTTATATTTTTTAATTTCCATTTTAAATGAATTAACTCTCATTACCGAAATACAATGTGTATTGTAGAGTTACATTTTTCAAATAATCTCTTTGTTATAGATATATTTTGAACAAAACCCACTCGTGGGGCACAGTTAAGGAACATATTATAACTAAATGAAGAAATGTTTGTCTCTGAGAAATAACATCTTTACAATATCTATGCATTTTTATGCATTACTGTAATGAAAAGTCTGTTACGGAGGATGAGAATTTATGTTACGGTAATGAGAATGATTTCATTTTACCAAATTAATTTCAGATACACACAGGAGAGGTGTTAAATTGCTAGTGTAACAGGAAGGGGATTTACCAGAGTGGCCAGTCAACAACCAAGCACTTTTACCATCGAAAAAATCACCAACAAAGCAACCATTGTGGGTAAAAAAACATCACCAAAAGAGTAGCTTTCGAGAGCATTTCACTGGGCTTACAAGCAGATACCTTCCTTCGTCTGTGTTTTGTTGAATTAGAACCCATAACACCTCCAGAAAGCTCAACAGTGGTGTCTGGCTTCCCAGATCCACCCTCCTCCACACTCCTGATTGGTTCTCTACCAACAAATACCAACAAATTCTTTGGGCATTCCTGTTCATTGCTGTGGCTGTTTATGATCCAATCAGCAACATAACCAGACAAACCTCAAGCCCTAGAGTGGGCACCAACAACTACCACTCTGGAAACACAGCAGCCAGATTTAACACATCTCAGAGTCAATTCAGGTTGCTATAAGGGCCTCAGTCATGGCCACTGACTTCCTTTTTTAGTCCCTTTCAGTGACCATATTTGAATACTAAAATCTAACAGAAGTGTTGTGGTCGACTTATAAAGCCTCAAACACCTATCTTCACTGTGTGTGCTTGTCAGCCACCTTCCCTTACCTCTGATACCAGTTCTGCATACTTTAACTTTCAAAGGCTCTTTTTTTTCATCAAAAGAGAATAGTTAGCGCAATAAAGTAGACAATGTGCTTACTCTCCGAAAAAAAATGTCATGTCTGGTCTCAAAGCAGTCACATCCCTGACCCATATGTCTCTCCAATTGCAGTGGCATCCATGGCCCTAGCTCTCTCAGTTGATCTTCTTCTCCACATCATGCCAGTTCATCCATTTTACTTGTTTTGCTTGAGGCATTGCTGTTGAACGTCTAGTTTGCTCCTCTTGTTCTCAAAACAAGCTGGTTACCATCTGTCTCTTCTCCTGTGCTGTAGACTTACAGTACCCCACACTTTCCAACTGGTACCAAGACCAAACTCTTTTCTTCTTTTCTGCTCCTGCCCAACAACATTGTACCACCTCCCTAAATTCGTCATGTTTTTCACAATAGACGGAATCACCTCGCCATCAATATACAACTTTTCTTGCACTAGTTTCCCTCCTAATAGATACACCTGTACATTTGCTAGGTTATATCCTTGTTATCCATTTTATCATTCAACTTGGCCTACGGGTACATGGAACCAACGGATACATGGTCACAGGTATATTGGTCATGTCACCCACATAGGCTCAGATGGGAGGTATCCTGCACCTTTTACTGAACCTCCAACAACCAATTTGACAACCCATTATGGTGCCCTCATAATTACCTCCATTGCCATGGTGAAAACCAATGGTAGTTAAAAGAAATAAAAAGAAAACATGACATTACTGATTGACAAGAGATAAAAAAAAACCCACAAGCAACGGATTAAAACACTATCATTGGTCTTAATGCCGGTGTTGTGGTATGCCATGCAAGTAAACTTGGCACCAAAAAATGAGACAGAATCCACAGTCAATAACACAGAGCCAGTACAGAGCAGACCAGACAATCAGGGCAAAATTATATCAAGGGACCGGGCGAAACCGTAGATAAAACAGTAAAGTTAGTCAAAAAGATTTATCATGAAATAGGCTACGCTTGAAAAAATGATCATCTGGGGAGGACAAAGCGGGATCACAAAGCGGTATCACATCAACTGTTTTAACGCCTTTTAACAACGGGCTGAGAAACAAGTTAGTGGAGAGAACACTAGATGTTAGGTGAACCTGACTAGTAGAGGGAACAGGTCATCTTATATCAAGATCATCACTGCATCATTACCGCAACTCAGCTTCTCATTACCATTATTACCCTTTAAAATGCGTGGTAATGAGAAATTGGAGTAACGGTAATGAGATGTCCTTGACTAAGTTGGCAAATAACACAAAATGCTAGCAAGCTATGTAACCTTAACCTTTACAAAATATTAAAGTCTTATATTGTCTTTATCATCATAAAATATCATTTCAAGCATTGAGTATCGCAGCATATCGGTAATGATAATCAGCAGTGTGACAGAATAAAGATTCTATGACATTTACACAAATATCATGATGTGAGAGAAGAGAGAACAACTGAAATTGACTCCATTTTAAACCTTTTGTCCCAAGTGATGCATCTTGGGTCTGCTTGTTAATGTAATGGAACAGTGTACTTTTTATAGGCAGGCAAGTCGCATTACGGTAATGAGGAACATTTATTGTGGACACAATATTTTTACAATAAATGTAACCTTTCCATTTTGCAGTGGTGCAAAATATCATAAATATAAATATTAACCATAAATATAGACATTTTTACACAACTTTGCATAATCTTCTTCAATTTATGTAAAAAGGATTTTTCATGAAATTAAAACAAACAATAGAATAATGGATCCGGACACATTTTGGTAATGAGAATTCACTGTGATTTTTGGTTAAATTGCTATGAAGTAGTGTTATAATGATAGTAAAAAACATCTGTCCCTATAGTATTCTTTACTGTCTTTGTAGAAAATATCATAGTTACTATTAATAAAATATTGTTTTCGGAAAATAGAACCTGGACATAACCACAGCTTCGTGAGAATCACCCAGTCTAGGCAGCTTATGTGCTGCTTTTCTTGCTTTGCTGTAAGGAGGGAGCCGTTGCATGCATTGCCTGCCAACGCTTTCCATTGCTACTGCCGTTACAAAAATCAGAATGTCACACATTTTTTCCCTGACCACTCGCTTTTTTATTATCAAAAGAAATCGCTCCACCCTCTCCCCGCTGAGAGCCATGCCGCCGCCAGGTCCATGAAGCTCATGGCAAAGATTCCCAAAGATGCTGAGGCCACTGTGGTCCTCGTGGGTAAGTCCTTTCACACTCTCCCCTCCCGCTCACATCTGTCTCCACGACTGATGGCTCAGACTGTCATCTAACGTTGTTTATGGGGCTCCAGCATGTCCGACTTACAGAGCACTCGGCCATGAACGCATAGTAGGGGGAACAATGCGCAACGCTGAGAGTCACAGTGGTTTTGGAGTCAATTTTGGGGAGCGTGCCTGACCATAACCCAAATGCTCTCTAAGTGGAAGTCATGTAATTAAGTATTGTTAGTGCGTTCACTCGGACTGGCTGCCCGCGAGCTTTATCCTTACTTCACCTGGGTGATTGCTGCTTCTGTGTGCAGGCTGCATGGAGTTTCTGGAGCAGCCTACCATGGCTTTCGTTCGGCTCAGCGAATCGGTTCTCCTGGAGTCAGTTCTGGAGGTGCCAGTCCCTGTCCGCTTCTTGTTTGTACTGCTGGGCCCAAGTCAATCCAATATGGACTACCATGAAATTGGACGGTCCTTCTCAACACTCATGTCTGACAAGGCAAGGGAACTTTCCAGTCACTATTACTGAATGTCATGCACTATATAAGTATAAGGTATACTTGAAAGTTCATGTTTCCCTACCATGCCTAATTATACTATTTTAATGTTCCAGAATTTTCATGAGGTAGCCTACTTTGCCGATGATCGTCAGGACCTGTTAAATGGCATCAATGAGTTCCTGGACTGCAGCATTGTGATTCCGCCCTCTGACGTGGAGGGCAAAGACCTCCTGAAGACCGTGGCCTCCTTCCAGAAACAGATGCTCCGCAAGAGGAAAGAGAGGGAGCAGAAGAAGTGTATGAACGCAGCGCCGAGAACAGAGCAAGAGTCTAAGGGTGAGTAGGACTTCTTTAACCTCAAATACTTTCCCTCCTATTCTTATAGTTATTTTTAGTCATTCTCTTAGCCTGGGTGTTCCCATGCTGCCTTGCGCGCGATTTGATTCACGCTGCTAAGGCAGCCTGGAGACCATGGAGCAAATTTTCGCCTGAGATAGGGAACCAATCACAGAACAGGGGGGAAAGCAAGACGATGATGAGCTATGCACAGACGCATTTGATAGACATCCGTGGCACCCAATAAACGGATCTGGGCATTTTTTTCAAATACGAGAAAATGAACGTTTGGTTCCCAGACCACGTCTCATTGAGAAGTGGTGGCGCTAGCCAGGCTATCGTTCTCTATCAGTACACCACACACTGGCATTAGCATAGTTTATTATCGGAGTATTTCTTCTCTCCGGGTGATAAATTGTACTATCTATTATTGGATAGCTGTTAACATTTTTTTATTTATTGCACTCCCAGGTCAACAATATTTTCTGTTTCTAACAATGCAATTTGTTACACTGTTGCATATTGATTAAACATCTTAAGCCTTAATAGCCTTAATATCATCAGGTTGAATTGGGAAACAGGACAAAACAAGCGTATTCACTCTACTCAGTGACTGTGCACTACTCATGAAGCATATTTTGTCTTCAGACATGAGCACGGATGAGCAGGAGGAAGAGGACATGCTGGACGTGGACCCACTCAAGCGCTCTGGGATCCCCTTCGGAGGCCTGATCCATGACATCCGTCGGCGTTACCCCCACTACGTAAGTGACCTGAAGGATGCCCTGGACTCCCAGTGCCTGGCTGCAGTCATCTTCATCTACTTTGCTGCACTGTCACCCACCATCACCTTTGGGGGTCTACTGGGTGAGTGGGAGAGTCTTTTACAGATTCTACACGTCAATAAAACTGTGATGGCTGACCCAATCTGAACTATATTATCACTCATATAGGGGAGAAAACACAGGGCATGATGGGAGTGTCTGAGCTCATCGTCTCCACGGCAACTGTGGGGATAATATTCTCACTATTAGCCGGTCAGCCACTGCTCATCATTGGTTTCTCTGGACCTCTGCTAGTCTTTGAGGAGGCTTTCTATAAGGTATGAAACATTAAATATTGCTACATTATTTTGAGATGCTGTATTCATATAGGATAAATACTAGAGCCTCCTCCAAATGTTTTCAATGCAATTCTTCTCTCCTTCTCTCTTTTCCACACGCCCAGTTCTGTCAGGCTCAGGGCTTTGAATACCTGACCGGTCGGGTCTGGATCGGCTTCTGGCTCATCTTCATCGTGCTGGTGATGGTGGCAGCCGAGGGGAGCTTCCTGGTGCGCTACATCTCGCCCTTCACCCAGGAGATCTTCGCCTTCCTCATCTCCCTCATCTTCATCTACGAAACCTTCTCCAAACTCATCAAGGTAGTGCCTCAGCTCTCCAGTGGAGCACTGGGGTGCACTTGTTTGTTGTTTGATGTTTGTATCGTTACTGTAAATAATGCTATGATGTTGAAGGTTGATGGACCTGGTGTAACACTCACTGGTTCTAAGCGCTATGGTTGGTGTATGTGTAGGTGTTTCAGGAGCACCCGCTGATGAAAAGCTACCCGGCGGGCCTGCCAGATGCGGCTTTCTTTGACCCGGAGCATCCAGAGCCTCTGCTCAACCAGCCCAACACGGCCCTGCTCTCCCTGGTGCTCATGTTTGGCACCTTTTTTGTGGCCTTCTTCCTCAGAAAGTTCAGGAACAGCAGGTTCCTAGGCGGGAAGGTAAACAGCAGCGTGAACTGTTTCTTCATGTCTTTTTTGTCTATAAATTCAGAAGCTTTTTAATGTCCTAAAACACTCAAGAGCCTCTTAAAGAATATTTTTTAAAAGACTTTTATCCCTGTTCAATTCTGAAGGCTAGAAGAATCATTGGAGACTTTGGCATTCCCATTTCGATCCTTTTCTCTGTAATCGTGGACTACTCCCTCCCTGACACCTACACCCAGGTAAACACAGAGCCCTATCGCCTCTGCACCCCCCCTTGCAGCTGTGTGCCCTACCTCCTCTTAAATCAAACTGAGCTGCCAGTCCACACAGAGCTTCTCTTTCTCTCCAATGCTTTTTCCCCCCGAACTGTTATTAAATACTACTCTGTAATTGAACCCAGCTTTTCGTTTTAGCTTGTATTAGTTTGTGGTGAATGCTTGGCGAGTTGGCTAGCCCTGGAGGCCCGGGATGTGAGTGCTTGTGTTCTTGCGGTTTGCAGAAGCTCAACGTGCCCTCGGGTTTCTCGGTCACATCTCCCGACAAGCGAGGCTGGTTTATCAGCCCCTTCGGCGATAAACAGCCCTTCCCTGTCTGGATGATGGGTGCGTCGGTGGTGCCAGCCCTGCTCGTCTTCATCCTCATCTTCATGGAGACACAGATCACCACGTGAGTAGCCCTCCACAAAAGGCCCTCCTGACCAGCTGGGGCCTCTCACGCTAACCTGGCCTCTATTTCTGTGTAGCTGTTTGTGCATGATTGGTCCGAAGGGTCTTTTTTTAAAACTGCTTACCACTTGTTTAGTTTAGGATAAAGCACATTTCTTTCAGTCCTTCCATGTGTTCCGTCGGGTCCTGACCTTGGGCCATATTCTGCTCCATGTAGCATCACAGCATGTTTGCTCTTGTGTGAGACATGATCTCAAACACAGCCTTTAGCTGGAGGCCATTGCTCTGCACCTCCACTGCCGCGTTCTGCAAGGCTATGCTGCTGCTCTCTGCCATGTCGCTCTGTTTGCTCTGCCCCCGCCCCTCCAGGCTCATCGTAAGCAAGAAGGAGCGTCGGCTGGTGAAGGGCTCTGGCTTCCACCTGGACCTGCTGCTCATCGTCATCCTGGGTGCTATCTGCCCGCTGTTTGGCCTGCCCTGGCTCACCGCAGCCACTGTGCGCTCCGTGACTCACGTCAACGCCCTGACCGTCATGAGCAAGGCCACAGCTCCTGGGGAGAAGCCCATGATCCAAGAGGTCAAAGAGCAGAGGGTGACAGGGATGTTGGTGTCCATTCTAGTGGGTAAGTGGCCATTTTCCAAAAATTATGACATTTGAAAATTATAGCTAGATAAAAAATGAATTTAGGGTGAAATTTATATGTTTAACTTTCAAAAGTCTAACATAAAGAGTCCCCCAGAAGAGTTGACTAGTGGGGTAGGCGGCCATTTTGTGACATAGTACCAGTCAAGAATGTAGTTGTTTAGTAAAACATTTCTCAGAACATCACATGACTTCCGATGACCCCCTGACTGCGTCCTGGTTGCAGGCATGTCCATTGTGCTGTCGGATTTGTTGCGGATCATCCCCCTGGCTGTGCTGTTTGGTATCTTCCTCTACATGGGGGTCACATCTCTGACTGGTATCCAGCTATATGAGCGCATCACCCTTATGTGCACACCCGCCAAGCACCACCCTGATCACATTTATGTAACCAAGGTAGGTGGCCTCATTTGATCTCCCAAATGAGATTGTGTAAACAAACACTGCAATCTGAGCCATGATTGTACACATACTGTGGTAAAGCAAATGCTAACCAGCTCAAGCTTGTTGCATGATTTATGACAATTCATTTTTAACTTGTGTGTTCATTTCAAAATGAATGAATTATTTCAGCATAATTGTGCTTGTGGCAAACATGCCCCAAGCAGAGAGGAAACTTTGTAAGTGTACCCACTAGGTGGTGCCCAACGCATGACATTTTCACACAGTCAACCTTGTTTAGCAGTCTGCGCACCAGTTCAGCTCTAAAGGATGGTTCACCCATCTGAGCACATGAGGTTTTGGGTGTGTTTGATGTCTCTCCCATCCGAGGCCATATTCTAGCCATGATCACATGAGTCGTGTGTCCTGTCGCACTCCCACAGGTGAAGACCTGGCGCATGAACATGTTCACCATCATCCAGCTGTTGTGCATCGTGCTGCTGTGGGTGGTGAAGTCCACGGTGGCGTCGCTGGCATTCCCCTTCATCCTCATCATGACCGCGCGGCCATGACCTCATATCGTAGCAAGATCTCGAGGAGCCTTGAGCTCCAGGCGGTGGGTGGAGCCCGAACCCCGGTCTCGCTTCATGTGGCTGGGTGTGGGTTTTGGGGGAGGGAGGGAGGGTGTGTGTGACACATGCTAAGTAGCTGTCCTGGCATCTCTCTTCCTCACCCTCTCTCTCGTGTTTATCTCCCTCTCTCTCGCTCTCTCTTTCACTCATTTTCTCTCTCTCTCTCTCTGTGTGTGTGTGTGTGTGCGTGTACATGTGTGTGTGTGTGTGTGTGTGTGTGTGTCTCACATAATTTTGGCTGTTCGGTGGTGTGAGTTTGAGTCAGGCCTGCATGCTGATGTGATTATGGGGAGTATGTTTGTTAAGCGCAGCCACGCACGGGATTGGGTAATGAAAAGCCACCGTTCTTCCCTTTTTATCTCTCTCTCTCTCTCTCTCTCTCTCTCTCTCTCTCTCTCTCTGCAGTTGGACGCCGATGAGGACTCACCCAACTTCGACGAGGACGGCCGCGATGAGTATAACGAGATTCACATGCTTGTTTAGCCACAGCCACAGTCACAGCCCAAGCCCTCGTGAGCTAGCCTCTCTACCACCAACACTGACTAATCCAAGTAAGCCACCGAACGAGAACTCTTGTTGTGACTCGGGTATGTGTATCTCATGGAAGTATGCGACGACTACCATCAAAGCCTGTAGCAACACTCCTACACACAGGGAAGTTGAGTGTGAATCTTCACAGCTTGTAATTAGTCTATGTAAAAAAAGAAGATGAAGAAATGAAGTACCATGTTTCACTGTTCCTTTTTGCTTATGTCTTTTTACTTCTTTTACTGTTTTTTAAATATGTATTTTGTCCAAAGAAGAGGCCTCCCAATTTAGAAGCATTAGATATGGACCATGCACCTTAAACTCCTTACGCCATAGTTCAAACAGACTCTCATTTAACTCTGGTCAGTGACTAAATTTGTCTGGAGCCGTTGAGTTTGGCGTCATGGCAACGTAAACAAAATACTCGGCTTCTCAATCAGCTCTTGCTTTGTTTGATTTTGTTCGACCATATATAGGTAAGGCAGTTAGTGAACTGGAAACCCACTGAACATGTTTCTACGTGTTCAGTTGAGTCTGTTGAATCTAAAGCCCAGTATGTGCTTTCTTATGTACTGTATGCACTGGCCATATGGTTTGAATGTCTCTGTAGCACTTGAACTTTAATGGTAATACCATTGGTAAGGGAAGGACTAGGCCAGTCTCTGTGTGCAATTCCTGTGACGGTATGCCTTAGTGCGGTATGGTGGGTTTTATGCAGTAGTGCTGTGCAGTTGGACTGAGGTCGTTCCCTTAGGCTCGACACATTAAGCTTCTCTTTTTTACTCACCATAGAGCATTTATACTAATTCCTCTGCCATTATATTCCAGTGCAGCTCCACCCAAAACAGATGCACTGCATGTTTTTTTAGACACGTACATTCTTGTGTGTGGTAGCTTTTACTGTGTCTTTCTTTATTAAAAAACGGTCAGCATTTAGATTCCCATATGAGATTTTGAAGTCACCACCATTGTCTTAATGGTGTGAGTTAACTTTACATGTAATACCCTGAATGAGTTTCTGTTTTTACTTTGTATGCTTAAGTAAATAACTTGATAGTACTGTCCTGCCAAAATAATTTGAAGCCATAGTAATACAGGTTGGTGGGGGTTGGGCTGTTATGTGGATAATTTGGTTTGCTTCATCAATCAGTCGTCACCGTGACATTTTCACGATTCATTTTGAATGATGCACTGAATCGCTCCCGCTCTCTTCCGCCTGTCTCGCCTTGGCACCGTACTTGGCTCCACCGCGCCCGGCCTGTCAGATCACCGAAAGGGGTCACTGAGGGTACACGTTTGGCGTCCGTCTAATCTGTCAAACTTTAACTGCAGTGAAGGAGTTGTGTGACCAGACCATATTCCAGACCCTGATTCTGCACAGCCAAAAGATTTATGGTCTTGCATTCTGGATGCAGAGCCCCACTGCTGGAAAATGAGGCCTTCGCCGATGCCGTGGCCAGGCCTGTGAGTGTGACAAAGAATGTGAATGTAGTTTCTTGATTAATAACTCGCAGTTCCCTCAGCCTCCTCTGGAGATGTGTTGTCTAGATGTCTTTGCTCTCTCCATCAGTGACAGAATTGAGTCGGTGTCGAGGTGTGAGCCTGAGAAATGTACATGTCACAGGGTCGAGTGGTTTTGTCATTTTCACACAGTGGTGTGGTCAAAAATATTATATAGAGAGACTTCATTTTGTGTCTCCTTGCTGCTTTCCTGTCCAAAATCTCCACGTAGGTGCCAGTAGTGTGGGTTGCTTTCTAGATACAGACCAAGCTGCCCTTTCTTGGTGTGACAACTAACAGCATGAGTCAGAGAAAGTTGCCCTTTAGACTGTAAATAGTTTATGTCCATGGGTTTGCCGTCGGTTTTGTGTGGTTGTGTACATAACCTGGGACTTGTCCCACAGAGGATCTTTCAGGTTGCACACGGACCGATCCAACCTACTGCAAAGCATTTTACACACCCAAGTGTTACTGTTTGGTCCTCTTCCCCCAGCGAAGAGTGTCAGGGCAGCTTGTGCAATGAGTATTTGTTTTACAAGGTGACAGGGACTAGACATGAAGGGACTAGAAGTGAGTTACTGTACATTTGTTTGGGAGGAACATGGCTGTTGGTGTTTGGTAAAGCACATTAGAAAATGACTGCTTTTGCATTGTTTGGATTTGTTTGCTGCTCAGCAGGGTATGGCAGTGCTGCGTATGGTCCCGGGCCAGTCAGTCCACAAAGCATCCCCCAGCTGTGTGACCGCGCTCTCTTCCACTGGGGTTCGGGGCACAGTTCGGACGCCAAAAAGATCCCCGCTCATTGTGTTCACTGTACCGCTGATGCCATAGTGGAGGTCAGAGCGAGTTTGTTACGCCAGTTGATTTATGGGCTTGCGATGATGTTTGAATGAGCTCAAATTTTAGGAGTGCCTGCCAAACCAGAAAATAAATGATACGGCTCAGGCTAGTGTGGCAAGCTTCCTCAGTGGCTATCTGGTTTGTGCGTTCTGACAGGAACATGATGAACTCGAGAGGTTTGCAGGCACTGAGAAATGGCAATATTGAGGATGTAATTAATTAATTGCATTGTTAATTACAGGGCCGGCACAATTCTCCTGTCAGTTAGGCTGCAAGATATGCTAATCCCCTCTTCCATCCCACATTAATAGAGTGAAAAAACTTGGGCCTGCTTTTCTCTTGCACTGTTTGGACCAGTTCAGTCTGATGAACATGAAACAGTGGATGTTCTACGGGGTTGCTAGCTCCACAATCTACAGATGACTATATTTTACACAACGGACTGGATTCTCCTGATGTTTTCTGCCTTGTTGTGTTTTCCAGGTTTTGTTTATGTCGTTTCCATTTTTCACACTGCAATATATCTTTGTGCATGTTTGTTTCATGCTAAGACACCATAAAACCAACATTATCTCAGAACTGATAGGAGCTAAAGCTCCAATGAGGACAGGGCATGTGTTGGATCCACTAGATGCAAGACAAAGTTTACATTACTATTAGATAGCTCAAGCCACTCTTTCCCTGCCTTAAAGCGCTGGATTGGATTATTCTGCAGAGAAAACCGAGAGCTTGCCCAAGGTCATGCCTCCTCTGATGTAATATCATTGCTGGGCCCTGATTACAGCTGGGCCCGTGTGTGTGTGCATGAGCGCGTGCATCCCCCCCCCTATAGTGCCGGCCCAGGTTACTAACACAACACTGCCATTGTACTTCTCCTGCTTGGCAGGGGACTTTCCTCCACTGCATGAGCCACTATGCACAGAGTGAGAGAGACAATACCTCAAGTTTTTCCGTTCTAAATCAGCAGCCTCTGCCTATGGAGCAACACAAAATGCAAGCAGATTTTTTATACTTGTGGTTTGTATACATGTGAAGGGGGTTTGAAATAGCCTGGCATCTATAGTACCAACCTTCTAGGTAGGAGGATATGGTGAGAAATCGGCGCCTTTTAGAATTGTAGACTTGACATTAAGGAACTTATTTATTTGTTTTATACCATTATTTAATCTATACTATTTATTGTTTCAATATTACTTTTCACAAAGCACCCATTCACGCTTTAAGAGGTGTGACTTCACCTGTTATTATGATGGAAGTGGTTTTGGTGAGTTGTAGAGTAGAAAAAGGCAGTCCAGCATTTTTGGCCCTTGAACAAAGAGACTGTGGTTAGGCACACAGCAGGTGTGACATAGTGAATGTATATAGTGCAGACATACAGATATTGTTATTCTTGACTTGTCACTTTTTGCCTGGGCTTTCACACCAAGGCTGTGGCACTCTTTGCAGTTTGCTGAGAGATGGCATTAGCGAGCACCACCCTTGTGAAACCTGAGGTGTGAATGCATCAACTACAAGGAAATGTCTCGAAATGTCGACAGAATTTCCAGAGTAAACAGAAAAAAATTGGCTGAATCAGTCTAGGTGCTCTCTCTGAGAGAATGGTAGCTGTTGGCATCACATCTGACACATCTTAAGCAGCAGTCATGGTTGCCATGGCTGTAGACAGGTTGCTTTTCCCCGAAATTGGGAATAGCCCAGGGAGTCGGGCCCCTCAGGGAGGTGAAGGGGTCTTTGGGTTTTGGAGGGTGTGCGGAGTTGCAACAGTCATACCTGCTTCAGTCACGTCAAGGTCGTGGTGCAGAGCAGTGGTGTAAACGAACACCCATATTTCCCCTTTTCAAGAAATAAAAAGAAAAATAGCCCAGAGAAAAGTGGAGCTATTATTTGAGATAATAAAAGGTATAGCATTGCCATTTCCTAAGTGTGTGTGATTTCTTTCTTCTTTTTTTTTTCAAACGTTGGAACCAGGAGATAAAAAAGGAAAGAGTGGGCCTGGTGAAAGTACCTGGCATGCACAGCGTCTGAATGAGTTGTGTTTCGTTGGCTGATACCACCCTGGTAGCACAGACCACCCACTCAAGAAACGAAGTGATGTGTTATTGTTCTGCTTTCTGGATCAGCTGCCGTTCCTCAAGTTTCCTCTCATTTCACTGAGTACTGTGGACACGGAATGTGCTCCCTACTGTTCTGTCTGATATATATTTCTATTTTTTATATGTTTGGTAAGAAATAGACAATCAGAGAAAATGTTAGCAGTTAGAATACATTAATTGTCCACTTACCATTCATCATTACAGTGTACACACAGGGAATTGTGAGATCCATCAGCTTTGTCAAAAAGCAAAGATTTGTTAGTTTTCCTCTTTTTTGTTTTACTGGCAATTCACTCCACTTGATACCCCACAGCCTCACAGTAGTGTGTGGGGAACTGATAATCTGTCCTAGGCTATAACAAGTGTAAATTATGTGTATTTCCGATGGCCTAGACTTCTGATTGTTAATGTATAGCAGGGAATAACTACTATCTATTTAGTAACTTACACATTTATTGAAGTCTTGCATAGGCTGCTCCTAGAGCTAGCACTTAAAGACCACCATTTCCCCACAAAGGACAAACTCCAGACACTCCAGGAGGGGTGATCTTTTATGTAGAAAAAAGTGATGCTTTACATGCAATACCAGTGTGTTGGTTTTCTGTCTGACACCTTGTTGAACATGTGAGTGACAACCAGAATTCTTGTTAATCTCAACCTGTTAAGAGGTGTGGTCTGTCAGTGAGAAAAAAATAAAATAAAAAAGACAAACATTTCTTGTAAGTTAATATATGGTAAATAATGTATTACTTTAGCATTAGCAATACCAGAAATACTAATGTTATGTGGATATTCTAATAGCAGATAAACATGCTATTATTGTAAAGACGTTTTCAAACCACTGTAAAACAAATTGTTATTTTTTTGTCTGAAAATAAATATTTATTATGTGTTTCAAACAAAAAAAAAGTGTCTGTAATGAGTTCAGCTTTGTGTTGGGTTTCCTGGATGTGTTGTTTTTCTTTAGGTACATAAAGAATATGTGTGAGTGTTTTTCTTTAGGTACATAAAGAATATGTGTAAGTGTTTTGACATGATCAATCAGTGTGTTTGTCTCACATCTGTATCGTAACACCCCCAATTATCACCACTTTTGTTCGGAAATTCTAAAACAACGATGTTTTTTAACACTTCAAAATAACATTTGCTAAATGAACCTTACATTTTTCAGTAGCCATAGGTGTGTTAGGGTTGGTTCTTAACGGGAGCATTTACTGCCTGAAATATCCGATTTTGTTTACCATGCTCGGAGTTATAGTGCTGGCCTGATGGGTCGCCTATTTACACCGTTTCAACGGCACATTAACGGTTAGACCGAGAATTCTTGTCATGAAATTAAAATTCCACTGGAGCTCCAAGCGGATGTGTACACGCAGTACACGCAGTACACTGTTTACAGCTCTTCGAGTCATGGTAAAATGTCATTTTTGGTACATAGCTTATTTAGATACACCTATGGTGTGGGTGCTTGCGTTTCTTTAGGAGTCCGCCGTCTTGGTTTGTATAGAAATGAATATTAAGTGACACATACACGCAAGACGGTGGAAATACGGGACCGACGGTAATAGGGGGAGTTCCGATATGAATTAGTGCTATCTGTTTGTACGCACACACAGGCTCGCTTGTGTGCGCCTGTGTGTGTGTGAGTAGATATGTGTGTGCGTGTGTGTGTGTACAGTATATGTGTGAGATATGTGTGTGTGTGTGTGTGTGTGTGTAGATATGTGTGTGTGTGTGTTAGTTGGGGCTCCGGCGTGTAGCGGTGTGTGCACATCACTGGTTGTTGGCGATATGCAGGCAGCAGCAGGGCAGCAGCAGCGTGGTGACGATGCAGGGCAGGATGAGCAGCAGAAGCACGGGCAGCGCCGGGTCCTGGGGCAGACGCGTACACAGCGAGAAGTAGGCCTGGTGCAGCCGCACGAAGATGCCATCCCTCAGGGACGGCTCCACACACCTGGTGTGGTTGGCCACGCGCTCCAGACACCGGATCAGCACAATGTATTCCCTGAGGAGGAGGAGGAGGAGGAGGAGTGGAGGGGTAGGCGAAAGGGGAAAGGGGCCGGAAATCACAGGGGCTCATTAAAGGGCATGCACTCAACAATCACACACCAGATCAGACATCAAAAGCGTGTGTCATGTAGGCTGTCCCGCCTTCCACCCTCCCCACACACACACACACACACACACACACACTGACACCACCCTGCTTTGTTCACGCCATGATGCAAATTAACGGGAACGCCATCGACTCATCCACTTCTAAGTCTAATGAGTCGAACCAGTAGCGCCAGTAACATCTTAACATCTTTGCTTCGAACAACATATGACGCAAATGTCTTATGCTCAATGTCCAAACAAAGTAGTCATGTGTTTTGGTGTGGTTCTCAGTAATTAAAGCCTGCAGTTAAAGCTGGAGAGTACCGTGCAAGGGGGCGGATGGGGGGGTTGGTGGGAGGGTAAAAAAAAAGCACCCTAGAGAACGGAAATCCATGATTTTCCCATGACTAAAGATCATATATCTTCAATGAGTTGTCGTAAATATGCCAGAGTGGCGTTATTTTTAGGCTATCCTCTGCCCTCTGTCATCACCCCTGAGGATGTCATCAGTGAGGTCATAGTCTGCTACCCCCTGATATTAATGTTGGTGCAGACAGGGAGGAGTAACACCAGAGATAACCCATAAGCAAAGCATTGCACATTTACCCTCGCTTGGTGGGCCAAGGACATTTATTCTGATAGCCGCTGGCCTCCATGGTGTTATTGAAGTAAGAAATACAATGATGGACGTATGTATGAAACTTGTGTGTGTCACACACAGCCAAATGCTTCGCTTCCATGTGCCCTGAGAGGAAAAAAGGAAGAAAAAAATATATTTTGATAAAGGTCTTGGAATAAGTAAACAGATTTAACTGAAGCCAATGCTTCCCAAATGTATTAGAAAACAGCTATTAGATAGAGCTGTAAATAACAGAGTGTGGGTGATTTCATGTCTGTAAATATTAATTTACTCTATAAACAAATGCTTTTGAGAAAATCTTAGTCCATAGAGGGGCCAGGAGCTGAGGTCTCTCATTGAATATGAGGGAATTCAAACAGATTCCTGTACACATATCGCATAATGTTGATTTACTGTACATGGTTTGCTGTACATACTGTATCTATATGACCAAACAGATATGCACGTCAAATGAAAATCTTTCCTGTCAGCATTTCTTAAATTCCAAAAAACACAACAAAAAACCTGTACATGTTTTGAGAAAAAGTACAAGTTGTTTGGTGATCGCAGTACTTTCAAACTTTAAGTTTATCTTTCCCTTGTAAGTTTATTACATGCTCTTCTAGAAAAGAATGTTTTCTATTCTGAAGATTACTCAACCCCCGCTTAAATATGTGTCACAACATACCAATAATCGCCAAACAGATGATGAGGCTATGTGTAGACAGGGAAGACAGATAATTCACCATCCCAGAAGATTTCTGGAAAAAGAATAAATAATAATCAAAACAAATTATTTATTTTTTACTACCATGAGCTGGGTCAAAGTTGCAGTCTAGAGTTTCAGCTTGATTGCACTCTGCATTTGGCCGGAGGCTTTGTCCAAAGCCGGGAACGTAGAATATCTGTCACTCAAGAAAAAATGCACGAGAGGAGGCCAAAATGCAGCCTCATAAAGATGCGTGTTTAAATGATTTCTAAGCTGTCCAGACAATGTTATGACTGCACTCCATCAGCTAGTGTTACCACATTTCAGAGAGGCCTCAGTTTAGTGTGTGTCTACATGCTTCTGTGAGTTAGATCGAAAGTAGATCTGACATCCACAAACAATCCGAGGATATGCATTTGGCTTTGTCTGCGGACTCTTTGTTCCAGCATGACTTAAATGTGGGACGAAGACCTTGGAACCATCAGAGTGGATTTGGTGCCGTTTGTTTACTTTGTAGGGATTCAATCACGCCGGGCCATATTCCTCCGCATAACATTGGCATGGCTCAAAATTATGATCGCTTGAACAGCTCCATTAAGTTTTCTCTACGATGGTTGTAATGGCTATCTGGGGAATACTTTGAGCATGATCTTACTTCGGAATAATAAACTAAAAGGCATGCTGTCTTCAAAGGCAGCGTGCATTTCTTCATTTGTTTGGAACACAATCCCAGGTTGAATGCCAATTCCCTGCTTTTCCAAAATAATAAATTATAATCCATTAGATGTGAGGCCAGAGTTATTTGCCCAAACACTTGAGGCTTACAGAGCAAAAAAGGTCTTTTTCAACCCAAGCAGAGAATAAACTGTAAATGATCTTGGCCTGTAAATCCATACAGTGTATTCCTTTTTAAAGAAACAAAATAAATATTAATCACCTCTTTAGAAAATTAGCTCTCACTGGAAAATGTTAATTCCACACACACACACACACACTCACACACACACACAGGCCTCAACCAATGAGATCCTTGTTTTGAATTTGTCCTCAATATGTTACGGAACATAAATCCGAAAGGGCAGCATTGTATTTAATGTCATGGTTGCTCAATGCTGCCTCTAAGCAGGATGTCCCAGCATTCTCTTTGACACTGACATTTCAATTTCCACAAGTGTAATATGAACTGTGGCCATGGCCTCATATAAATGTGAGTAATTAGATAACTGCAGCTGAGGCCACATATTCTTGAATAGTCAGACACTACATTGTGTCTTACCATTCCCATTTTTTTCTCAAACATATTGTACATATAGCACATACTGTTACTGTTCTAGCACATTTCTCCCCTCTGCTTTTACAAGATTCCAGTTAATGCATGTATCCCTGGGGATAGTGCTGCGCATTAAAACAGATGTGGAACACATTGCTGCTGTTCTGCACTGTTCACTTACAATTTAAGATGTGTGAATTACATGACTTATCTTCATTTCATAACACAATCTCCTAAAAATACTGGCCTTACTACAACTCATGTCATGTCCACAAACTGTGAGAATACGACATCAGCAACAGAATGTTTCTCTCTACTAACTATCTTATCCTGCAACTCTTAAAAATACCAATGCTTTATTGCAATACTAATGTGTACGCTACAATATCAGCTTTCAGTGTATCAGTACATTACAGTATATCACAGCATATATCATGGTACTTCTCAACTAACTGTTTCTCACATACCTTACATTTGTGGTCTCTCTAAATCAGCATGGCACTTTGAAGATCTCTCCATCGAAGTGGAGAAACGGCGTAGCCTTGGTCAGAATCTTTACTTGTTGACGAGCAGGGCTTCCATAACATTTAGTTAAACCCGCTGGCGTTCTGGGGTGTTATCAATGGGAATGGGAGAGCTCTTACGCAACACACTGCGCTAGCCCTCTGGATTTGGGCTTCCTTTCCCATGCAACTTCTCTTCCTTCCCTCCATTTCCCAGGCATGTGTTCCAGATTCTAGGCTCCGGCAATTCCTGGGCGACAAGGACATGCAGGCCCCTTGAGTATGTGATCAGAATATCTCACTGTTTTAAAAAGGACAATTTTGCAGAGGAGTGCATGCTGACCAACTGTCAAGCTGTTGCTGCATCCATCAACTCAAACAGCTGGTGGTAACCCACACATGTTTCCTCCCACACTACTGGATACACACACACACACACACACACACACACACACACACACACACACACACACACACACACACACACACACACACACACACACACACACACACACATACACCACATACTGCATGAGACAGAGAGATTGAAAAAAATATATGCACTTTCAACAGAGCAAGTATGCACAAGCACATATTGCAACACAGTCATCTCCCAGATCTGAATTGACTTTGGATGCTTCACTTAAAGTCTGAGCGGAAAAGTTCAACCACAACACAAGCTCATTACGACAGCTGCCAAAGACACATTCAGAGTGTGGCAAGAGTGTGAAGTGATTTCGGAGCTCAACTAACACTGATGAATGTGGTGCTGCACACATGACTGTTTTCCATAAATCTGACCCAAAAATAGACCTCTGGGTGACCTTCGAGGAGGAGAGCACCCTGCCAGAGCATGCCGTGTGGGAGCGCCTGATGGGAGAAAAGTCCACGGGCCTGGAATGCACCGTGCGGCGTGCTCTCTCTTTGTTGCAAAATCATCTGCAGGGCAGAGATAGAGCCATTGCATTCAAATTTCTCTCCCCAGCTCCGAGGATAAGATCACAAAAAGGGGCCAAAAGCTGCCAACATGGCGCAGGCTGCGCTCGGGCCCAGCCCAAACCCTCATTTGTGTGGTATTTGTGTGCTGATGAGGAGGCGGTCAGGAGGGACTGGACTGACAGTCGCTAGCGTGCCTCTCAGATGATGACGGCCGCTTGGAAACCTCTTATCTTCATGACTGACTTCATTCCAAATACTGTCAGAGACAACAGCATGACACAAAACCATAGCTGTACACTTGGCAAAAAAATTACAATGCAGTTTTCATCACCTCTCTGTTGTTCTTTCTCTCTACCCAGGGGACAAAAGAGCAAACATTATTGTAATCCAACTACTGCTAAGACTTTTTCCCACTGTATGCATTTATCCTTGCGATTACTTAAAGTGCCTCTGTGACCCAGGGGCCTACAAAAACATTATTTTAGATTGCTTTCACACACTTGAAGCTTATCCAACAGTGTGTCAACAACTATGGTCTATAAAAAGCAACATTGAATATTAGCAGTTGCCTCCCTCCTGGAAGGGGTCAGCCAGCAGGGTGATATGTACGAGTCACTCTTGGTTTTATTACCCTTTAAGCGATTGCTAATGTTTATGCTTCCTTTGGTGAGGCCTACATATATTCTCTGCTGTGCTTTGAATTGTTGGTATGAATTACTTTTCTTTCACTCATAAAAACATATTCAGATTTGTATTAAATCTAAAGGATTCTGCAGGACATCTTCAACATGTTAAAATGAAATCCAGTGCACCTTCATGCTCAAGAATATGTCAATTTGTGTTTGATGTGATTGAGCTATGTTTGTTGTGCCTTGTGTGCTCATCATTTTCTGAAGTAAGTATTTTCAGCCTTTCCCTCACAATTAAGATCTCTCTATCTCATCTCCCCTCTGCTCTCCTCCTCTCTCTTCTCATTTCTTTCCAGCAGTCTGGGAACAGTTTTTGGACGAAATGAAGATTGACATGGAGCCCAGCTATTAATGGAATGGGACGCTGTCAGAGCCGTCTGGAATGCTGAGGAGCAGTCAACTCCACTGAGGCGAGTCTTTCTCCACACTTAGAGTCTCTGACCCAACCTGTCTCTGCCCCTTCCACTCTCAATGTTGCTCTTGGAGGGCGAAACAGAGGGGCCCCTTATTGTTTCTTTTTTTAATTTGAGCAGCAATTAAAGTGGAGCTGGAAAACATTGGCCAATCCTTTCATCTCCTATATCCAATTTTGGTGCTGGGTGTTAGCTTGTCCAAACTCTTCTCTTGGCTTTTTCTTCGCTCTCTTTTTCTACTCCCTTCAATTACAATGAAGAATGAGTGGTGGAAATATCCTGTGATATTGTGCTACGCTTAATTTGCCTTGTCTAGAAGACCACTTGAAAGATGGACTCTGCTGAATCTTGTGAAAATACCTTTCACCACCATTCAGACTTTTTTTTCATCTTAAAGGCAAAATTGAATGTTTTGGTGATTTAGCTAATGCATATCCATCTTGCGTCGCTAAGCAACATACACATAATACAATCATAATCCATTTGTGACTCAAGAAATTTCCAGCAGCACTTATATGAAAACATTTCCATCTCACTGAGATGCAGGCATAATCCTGTTAGCTCCAGAACAAACATATAGGTTGGCTAGATTCACATTAAAGCCTTTTGTGACAGTGAATGTGATGTTTGAACAGGGTGTCTTGCGCCTAAAATAGAAAGCATGTCTCAGACAGACACTGGGAGTGGGAACCTGCCCTAGATCAGGCTTCTTGTCTACTTAACAAGGACACTGTCACCCCCAGGGCTTAGTCCTAAACAGTGAAAGCACCAATGATGTACTGTAGTAGACACTCTCCAAACAATAGAGAGAAGAGTGTAAAAACGTGACCGGTAGCTAACTCACTGAGATTAGTCTGGAGCCACCGAGATACCTGTGTCTGATGAGGGAAAACACTACGACCCTCTCCAGCTATGAATGCCTCTGTACTCGGTTAGCACACGCGGCGAGTCATGAGGATGCTCTCCTCTGCGTTCAAGCTCAAGATGGTGGCCTGGCGAGGACAGACGGCCGAGCTCTGGATGGAAAAGATGAGAGAGGCTTTCTGTCAGCTCCTCACGCTCCTGACCCTACTGAGGGAAGGAGACGGGCAGGCCTGAGGCCTCAGAGAGACAGCGAGAGAGAGAAAGGCCAGAGAAGTGACCTACAGTATGCCAAGAAAACTAAGGCAGCAGTCCAGACACAGGCAGATGCTCTGCTTGACAGCATGCTGGAAGGGGCAAGGAGGATGTACCATCTGCAAATACTCAAAAGGAGATCTGACGCCGGAGCTGCACATTCAGACTGATTTGGTTGGTGCACATGTTATTCCACATTTATAATCATGTTCAAAAACAACACATTGCATTTGATACTTACTGTTACTGTCACTGATACTTACTGTTACTGTTATTTGTCAACACTTTACCTTAACCAACATCACAGTGCATGGAAAGCTCCTTTCTTTGTTTGCATTAGGTTATCAAACTTAGGGCATCAGTGGTACTCCAGTAATTGTGTTACTGACACAGATACGCATACTTGCTCCACCTGTGACTGTTTTTGGCCTTTTCCTCTCAGATGTGAAGTTCAAGGATCGCTGCAAAGAACTGTTTGAGAGGATGAGTGCCGCAGAGGGCAGGGTTCCCTGGAAAGGAACCTTATTTCAGTGGCCGCTGCGCTGCTCATCTCCTGCCCCCGTGGAACCAGCACATCCAGAGGCCGCACCAGAGACGCTAGACTAGCGGCCCCTGCCTCCTGTGCGCACGCCTCCAGGTGGCAGTGACAGACAAAGCATGGGGCCTCTGGATGTGCTAGTTCCACGGGGGCTTCCGCAGAACCACGACAACAATGTATGGTCTGTGATAGAGCTCTCCAAAGAGCCCTGACCAGAGGATGTCCAGGCAGTTCCCCTCACTCAGCAGAATTATTTATACCGGTGTAACAATAAGGCGACTGTGTATTTTGGCATGGTGGAGGATGTCGTTCTGGGTCAGAGACTAGTTCAAAGGCACTACAGTGGCCGCAGTTCAGTGACGTCAAACAATCTGGGTTGTATTTCAGGGGGGTCAATTAGAGGTCTGTGAGTTTGCACATACAGTACACATGCTGTTCAACCTCATTTATTTCAAACAATGTCAGAATACAGTGTGACACACTGAACCGAACACGAATGGGCTGGAGAAGTAATGCTAATGAATGCTAATAAACAACTCAGCACAGTGAAGTTATTCTGCGAGCTGATAACATGCTCCAAGCTGCTACTGGTAGCACGAGCGCAAATTAACAGCAGAGAACGTGAGTTTATCCAAGCAGACGGAGTTGTCACCGACCCTGCCTGTGTGCGCTGTGTCTTGTCATATCCAATTGAATTACACTGACATGGAGGGAAGGCTTGCAATAACAAAACCACCAAAGAACACCGAGCAAGGGCAGACACCCATATCCTGTCTTAGCTTGGGCTAGGTCCACGCCACTGCTTCTCACCCAGCACACAGAAAGATACTCGGAGCGAATGTGTTCCTTTGCATTAGCCGCTAGGAGTAGATCTCCATTACAGGACAACAAAAGCCTCCCCTATTCTCTGCCCCAGAGAGGCTCCAACAGTCAAACCAGGTATTAGCATGCAAATCTGGGCTATTCTCTGGGCTGCTGAGAGTTTGGACGAGGTCAGGAATCGTGCAGAGGGACCGACCTGTCAGACGTTACCTCATAGGCGAGTCCGACGGCGCAGGCCAAGCGCTGGATTCTGGACTCATGGTGCAACTGCTGCAAGGAAACCCCAGCACAGACCAAGAGGTCAAACGTGGGATGTGTGTAAACTCAGGAAAAGACTCACCTTACTCTTAGTCCACACCTGGGTCACACAGGTGTCTTTTCAGTGTGAACTCTAATTATGGAATATGCAGCTCAACACTAGCAAGGAAAAATTATTCTGACATTTTGCATAATTAATTATATTTAGTTACCCTCACAGGGGCTGCCTATATCTACCACACCATTATATGAAAAATAAACAGTTAGTGGAAAAAGCATTAAACATTCTGTTGATTCACACCAAACCAACAAACAGGTAAATATATGGTAAATATATTTGCCCAAGTGATAGAAATAACTTTTTCTATGGAGCTTAACAGGAAAGTTCCCACCCCTTCAGCAAGAGTAGAGGTTTCATCTCCATCCTGAGATATCATTAATAACTGCTCAATAATGTAAGATAAATAAGGCGTTGAGGTTGGGTTTTAACTATCACAAGTGAACAAGTCAGAATAGTAACATCTTAAGAAGGCTTTACCACATGATTCCAAATAGGCAAACTATCTCTTATTCATTCTCTTTCACTCCTTCTTTTCCCTTCATCCCCACTTCCTGTCACCTGAGATCCCCACTTCCTGTCTCCTATGATTAGTGTGACTGATTAGATATGAGGTACACTTGTTCCAGATGGTGTGCCTGTTCGCCATGATAAGTATTGATTCTGAACATGCTGGTGAGAGTGGGCCTCAATCCAACTCAGAGGTAGTGACCTCGTGGAGGCGTGTCTGGTGAATGCAGCATTTCAGGGATTCTCTTTACTAACAAACACCTCGGCCTCTGTATTCAAACTCTGTCTATGAGCCGCATTTATAAAATAGCATGCTGTTGCTTTTTATAAATGACATGAGGTTCTGTATAAACAGGCCAGCTACTGCTGAACTCCTAGCTCACAACAGGCTTTTCAAGCATCCCCCACTCTCCTGCATAGCCACTGCACCGGGACAGGCGGCTGGCCATATACACATAAATGCCATAAAATCAGAAAGCACCCACAAAACAAAATAATCCTCATTTATATCTGCCTGGCACTGCAGGCTAGCGTTTCACAGTGAGCGGCTATTTATGCACTCTTAAATCAACAACGGTTAGTCTCGGAGGCAACCATGAGAGACAGCCACATTATATGGGTTAACAGAGGCTTGCTCCATGTGTATGCACGACACCTCGGCTCCCTCACTCTGTAATCAATAGGCCACATACAGCGAGGAGGCCAGATTGGGCTAAAAAGTGCAGATTTAATTAAGTGCCAATGGACATGACAGGAAAGGAGAGTGGTCATGTTAAAAATTGCAGGCCACATAATATTCCCAGGGCAAGTTCTGTTTTTCTTAACTGTTGACCTTAAAGGATATGAAAATTCTGTAAGTTTACACAGGCAATTAAATGATCTTGGCATGTGCATGAGTTAAGGATAATTATGATCCGCTAACAGTCACTACAGGCTTCATTTTTTGGTGTGGTAAGGTGTAATCAAGATGTATTTTTCTGCAACATTGCACTAAACCTTTGAGATATTGGGAGTGATATGAAATAATATTTTAAATGATGTTGACATGTGTTTTCCTAATAGTTTACACATAGTTGAACACAATCTGTGGAGAGGGGGTGAGAAAGAAAGAAAGAAAGAAAGAAAGAAAGAAAGAAAGAAAGAGTGGGAGAGAAAAGAGCCAACACACGCATAGTGTAATTGTGAATAAATCAATATTCAGAGCAAAAACTGCTGTAGCTACTAAATGCAGGACTCACATTATATATTTTATGTCAGGCTATGCTTCATGTATGGAGCTAGAATATAATAGACAGCAGCTCACAAACATGTTTGTGTCCTAGCTTTTTGGCAAGCTTTTTGACGTGATGTCAGAGGAACTTGACAGTTAATAGGACCCTGCAGAGATCCCAGTCGGACCTTACCTGGTCGCTGACAGTTGCACTTTCCAACCTGAAGTTGGTGTTCTAAAACGCAATATCCAACTACAGAAAGACACCATGGTGTCGTATTTTCATTGCCATTTGTTGCTAGCATCATTCGTGCTACCATGCACCTTATTAGGGGAGGTGATATTTCGCTGCCCGAGCTGCACCGCGGAGAGGCAAGCCGCATGCCCAAAACTCACGGCCACTTGTGTAGAGATTGTGAGAGAACCCGGCTGTGGCTGCTGTCCGGTATGTGCCCGGCAGCTGGGAGAATTATGCGGCGTGTACACGCCAAGATGCGCCAGCGGTTTGAGATGTTACCCGACTCCGGATTCCGACATGCCCCTGGATCAGCTGGTAAAGGGATTGGGACAATGTGGGCATAAAGTGGACGTTGAGCCTACTGTCAGTCTTGAGAACCGAGAACAAAGTGGTAAGTTGTCCACTGCAAATGTACAGATAAACACCTTGAAATACCGAAATGCGTGGTGTTTCCCGTTGACCCAGCAGTCTAGGAACATGGTCTGCCATTTTTTCCATTATTAAGTCTAAAAAGAACACTTGCATAATGTAATCACGGTCTGCTGTGTGATTGCTCTGACAGCATCAAGTATCGTGTTTATTTTCATTCAGGTCTTTGTTTTAAACATTTAATTAAACCGATTTAAAATGAAATTCCCTCTCTTTAGCCCATACGTTTTTTTTTATTCTGTGAATACGCTTCGGGTGTTCACAAGTCAAGTGTAAATAGAAATAATGCAATATTCGTCATGATTAAAAAACGAATCTGTGACTAACTTACCCCACGGCCAGCTTCGCACAGAGTGTATTTTAGAATACCCTACTTTTGAATAAACCGAGATATTGTTTTTTTACTTTCTAATTCAAACGTAAATTTGCCTTTGCAAAATCACCAGGTTAGGTAAACATTACTGACAGTGTGTCATATGCAGTTGACTAGAACTATTACTATAACTATTATACTATATAAATATTACTATAACTATTGCTCTTTTTTAATGGACTTATCAGTGGTTTGCATGCTGGTTTGCTTCCTCAAGTTCCTCAAGTTCATGTGCATCAGCTGTTCTCAGGAAATCCCTCATGCCCAACCATATTCTTTTGCATGATATGCCCAAATACAGGAAATGCATAGCAACCATAAATATCTCTTGGAAACATATTTAGTACATTTATGTTACACTATGTTGTGACGCTGCTGAAACTAGACTTGATTTAACATCAAGACACAGCCTCCTGGAGCACATGTGATAATCAACCAGTCTCCATTATTCTCCTTCCTCCATCTTGTTCCTCTGTCTCCTCTTCTCTCCACTAATCACGTTGCAAACAAATGGCCACTTGTGTTGATGGGTACCAAAGGGGAAATGGCTCATACCAATTCAACAGCATTGTGAACTTTGAGCTTTGCCTCTGATCTCTTGTGATGGAGTTCTGCCTCAGTGACCTGCTTCTATTCTGCGTTCAGGCACAATATGGTCAAGGCCAGCAGCCATGAAAGGATCCTTCATGCATTTGAACGATTGTGCATCCAGTGAGATAAATATGTCCTCTGGGTTGTGAATGGTCATTAATATTAAAAGCCATTGTTCCATATTAATTAATAGATTATTCAAACCATTTATAGAGAATGCATGAGAATGAGAAACAGGTCATTGTTGACATTTGTCCTCTTCTGTTTCTGCCATGGGACCTTAATGCCCTTTGATGCCAGCCTGGTACAAAGTACACAAAGCCTGGCATGTTCCCTTCAAACAATCCCTCATCATGTTCTTTCTATTGGCCCAAACAATATGAGGGGTTCTTAGTGACCTGAGCTAATGTTTGGCTCGAGTCTGTTACTGTGCCAGAACATGGCTCAGTCATGCAGAGCGGTCTAGTGTATTGTGTAGTAGTGGCATGACTGATGGTATTATGGGGCACTGGAGGGAGGCGTAATGGTCAAGACCTTACATGACACTTTGTTTATGACTTTGTTTGTGTCCACTGTCCAGTCATTTGTTGTGTCCGCACGTGAACTCTTTATTGCTGGGTACATCATGTCCCTCACCCTTGGTTTTATTTATAGCATGCAACCATCTCGGCTTTGTTTGAGCAATTAGGCCTTCATTAGCACTTCACCCATTTGTTGCTGTGTTGGTGCTCAGATGAAAAGCCAAATGTGTCATGGTTGTTCTCATTACAGCCTTGTTTCACTATTGCCCTCTCTCTGTCACTCGAGGTTCTTTCTCGGGGTGTGTTCAAACACGTCCTGTAACAGTAATCGCTGGGGAAGGGCTCCACCTGTGGCTGGCTCCCCGTGCGCGGTGGGGAGCCTGAGCCGAGGGTGATGGGTGCCCCAGCCGTGGCGCCAGCCCAGCGGGGACCAGGTGGAGGCTCGCCCAGGGGCTACCCTGGCATCCAGATCGTGAGCGGGCGCTCAGTGAGGCGCTGCGCTGTGCGGAGGGAATGTTTTGGAGATAAGATATGTCTCCAACACAAGCGCTCGGGGCAGCAGTCTTGGCTCATCACCCAGTGGCACGGCACACGGGGCCAGTTTTGCAATTGATAGCTGTTGCTGTTGGCATGTCTGAGGCTGCAGCCACATAGTGCATATTGCATACTCTCATATTGCTTTCCCCATCACCTTAAAAAAGGTAAATAGCAACAGATGAGGGATTTTTTTTTTATGGGTAGGGACTCATGCAAGGTTACTCTGGGCTGTTTGGTGCATAGCTTTCATAATGAGTGTGACAGTGCAGTGTTTCTGGATGACGTGGGATACTCTTCAGATTATCCATAACCATGAGTAATGATGTTGTTGATGATGGTGATGTTGTTGATGATCATGATGATGATGATGATGTGTTAACAAAATCATGCAGTCAGTTTGGCTTGCAGAAAGAGATGAGTCGATGAACTTTTGTCCTTTTCTACCTGGCTGCGCATCGCACATGTCTTGACTGCTCTAAGCTCAAGTGAACTCTTGTTATGACGTTAATGCTGCAAAGCTGTTTTTGATGAAATCTCTATGGGAACTTCTTGACTTTGACGTTTTTGTCTCTGTTTATACAATCTAACTTTTGGTCTTAGGTTTATGTGACGTTTTTGAACTCCTTTCAAACTCTCCATTTCTGTGTTTTTTTTGTAGCGTTTCACTCTTTCTCTCCCCCCAGTCATCCTCTGAATCACTGTTCATTCATTGTCTCTTTCTTACCTCCCCCATCTGTGGTCTGCTGTCTTTATCTTTCACTCTCTGTTTTTGTGTGTCATGTATACTGTGATTGGCCTTGAAGCCCCGCAGGAGGGAGAGATGTGCTGGGGCTTGCCCCATGTCTCCCCTCCCACCTCCCCGACACCCCTACAGGTGCCTAATTAGAGTAGGGGATGCCTTTGGTGGCGGCAGCGTGTCAGGACCTGCGACCCCTAAGAGAGGCTCTGCACGGGTGGCGGGACTTGACTGCCGCCCCCGCAGACATCAGGGGTGTCGACAGTGTTGGGCGCGTGGAGAGGGAAGAATTGAGCGAAACCCCCACAGGCTGGAGAGGGGGAGGATAGGAGAGGCCAGATGATAGACAGCCTGCACTCAGAAGAGCCACTAACACACTAACACACACAACCGTCTTACTTCACCATAAAGTGATGTCTATATTCACCTTTTGACCATTTCTCAGAGAACTTAATAATAATAAAAGTAGCTTGAAAAGTAAATATATGGGGAACTGAGGTATACTCTTTGTATCACTTTACTTTTTGTTTTAAACATGTACAATATCACATTAGTGTGGATTATTCCCAAGGCCTCACTGGGAGTCATCTGACATCTGACTATGACAAACGCATCTCTAATTTTCCCATGTCTAGGGCTTAGGTCATGTAGAGAGAAGTTACACTAAGCAGATAGAGGCACAAAACCAATAACACAGCAGAGCTGTGCAAGACATAACTCACCCAATTGTCTTTTGCTTCACTGCACTTGCCGGTGGCACTGATTTGAAGTGCTTTGGCTTCAAGATATGTAGTCTTACAACAGTATTTTGACAGATTCAGTTTCATTTGGCAAAATGCTCTGAATGAGAGAATAGCCCTGAACATATCTTTTGTGTTATTTGAAGCAAAGGATTTCTGTATATGGCAACCGCTGTCCAAAATAGCAACATTCTGTATGTCTTGTGTGTTTTGAGAGCATCCTGGAGGCACTGCACAATCCATCGCTAATGCCAGATTTCATGCTCCTCTCGGCAGGTAGGGCCCTGTTTCTATGGTGCCAGGAAAAGATCAACACAGCTTGACAAAGTGAAAATGGAAAGCTGACAGCATTTGGCTATAGCCGGCAGTCATCCCTCTGAAAACAAGTCCTCTGTTTTTTTTCTATATCAGGCGATGTGGAGTCAAGATCACTTTTTTTTCAAAGCTTGACCTATTTAGTTTTCATTTCTGTCATTTAGTTACAACAATGGAGAGTGGTGCTGTACAAATAACCTCTGTGTTTTAATTTCTGAGGTAACGACTTAATGATATTCATTATATTTGCTGTAATGATGTTATCGCACATACACGTTCATATGAACACCCACACACATGAGCGTGCCTGCACAGGTTCGCCTGCACAAGGCGAGAGCTTAGTCATCAGGTTGAGAATGATTTACGACTACACAGCACTACTAGTCTGTCTTTGCATTTGTAATTAGAGATAGGAGAAGGCCCAGGCAGATGTCCTGGCATGGAGGTTTTAAAAGAGAGAAGATCTCTCGCCAGGTAGTCTACCTCCCATGAGGCTGTACTCTGGAAACGCTTTGTCAGCAAGTAGGAGGTGACTTGCTTCCATGGAAGTCCCAGACTCACACAGGCAATGCCGTCCAGTGAGCCTTCATGTCTCAACATTCATTGGTCATCAGAGTCTTAGACAGGCCCAGATGTACGCAAACCATTAACAAATTCAACACAATGCTCTACCATTACATTGGATTACAGCTATTTTTTCAGTTTAGTTCCGCACCTTAGTTGATTTAGGTTTCCAACTATCAAGTTGTTGTACATTACACCCGTGTGTCATGCACCACAAGTTAAATGGAAAGCCTGTGGTAGAAATATGCTGAAATGCCTTTTATCTCAATCTGTTAATATTTTCCTGGATTCTCAACTTTGCAGCCATTTACTATGAAGTGTAGATATCAGCTGTTGTACATTTTCCCATGGCTTCCCATAACCAAACATCATTATGGGAGGCATTTGTCAACACCGGTCACATGCTCTCAAAAAACACTACGATTCCCAGACCTGAGGACAAGCAAAAGCAAAGATTATAGAACAGCTCTGCTCTAGAATCTTTGAGCAAAAGGGTTCTGTGCAGATACCCAAGAACGTTCCTCTCTAGCATGTGGCCTCAGGGCTGATGACTGTTTCATTTCTACAGTGAAAGGAAATGAAATGACTTTATGTAGTGTTATTTTGTGCCACTGTGGCACCATGGCCCTTCCAAGCTGTAACGATCGCAAAAGGGCCTGCTCTTATGTAACCGTGAAATAACCATGCCCCAGCTAGCGATTCAACTGCCTCGGCTGTCTGCGTTGCTTTGCTTTTTCATACAACTCATGACCTCTTTGCTGGCTCTCTGCTGCCTGGTACAAAAAAGTCCCATCTCATTACTTGTTATTTCTGTATGTGGAACTAGGAGGGGTTGTGCTGGCTATTTATTTAGTAGATGTTTAACCATAAGGGTAAACTGTGGACACATTTCAATCAATGCCAATGTCGTCTTGTTAGTTTTCCATTTGAGCATGATGATGGACCCAAGGGGAGGGGGGTTATGTCATCACCCCAGGGCCTGAGCAAACCAAACTCTCTTTCACAGCGCTGCATAGGCCAGCGGAGGCCATAATTCCACTTTATGTACATATATGTTTATAAACTCCAACCAGTTAACCGAAACATTCATTAACCCAAAATAGTAATTTGATTGCTTTTTGGCAGTGCAGCTTCTAAAATGTACTCATTATACTACACTGTAATTTTTTCAGCAGTTATTGAAAGCAAGATGGAGTATCTGACTTATGGGATTCAAAGGGCCTGCTGTCGTCTTGTACATCCTGGGGCCAGGAGTTAATACCTAACACATATCCAAGAGTGTTTAAAAAGAGAAAAAGAACCATGTCCGTGTCTATATCATATTTACCCATGTCAGAAAGGATCAAACTAAAATGCTTTGCAGCATGTATATTTTGTAATATATTGACAGAGTATGTGAAAATAAGAAATGATTCTGTCATTTATGACCTGAGACATACCATCTTGATAGAGCACTTTTTTGAACCCCTGCCTAAATGAAGGCTTCTGTCGGTGCATAATCTTAAGCTGGGCTTTACAGCAGCACATCAGCTCCCAGTGAGACACTGGTGGACAAGCATCAAGCGGAGGCCATAATGACCCCGATAGGAGCAAGTGTCCACACCCAGACCGCCAAGGCCCACACACTGTCAGCCCTCAGAGAGAGGGGCCGAGAGACTTGGACAAGGAGGTGTTATTGGAGCAGGCCCAGGGCCATTATGGCAACGGAAAAGGATAGCTGGGAGAGTACGTAATGGCAGGTGTCCGGATCATAGCGCAGCATGTCCGCCTAGCTGCCAACAATTTCTGAAATGAGGCAAACTATTAGAAAAGAGATGCACGCTGAGTTGTACAGTGAGAGACACTATTCTTAGGGCCTGCTTGCATGGATATTGGCTGTGAAACTGGAGAGTGTGGGATCCGTGGCCGGACAATGCTGTGGTCCAGGCAATCATCCTCCCCTCAGATCTTCCACGGGGCAGCCACCCCTGGGGCCCGTGACATCATCCGCATGTCTGTTCTGGGCGCGTGGCCTGAGGGGAGTGCTTTTCAACACTTCCTTCTCTCGCCCTCTGGTGTGCCGCTGCCGCCAACGCGCTCAACCACCCTGCCCGCCCGCCGTGCTCGCCTTCAGATGGAGCAGACGGTGAAGCGATGAGATCACAGAGAGGACTCCGTTAACAGCGCCGACCCTGCGGGGGAGGAGAGCAGGCCTCTCCCTGGGGATCAGTGACCTACTCATTGAAGTGGCATTACACAGAGTGACATACTGTACATCAGCGTTGCCCCTGGAGACATCGCGTCTTGCTGCCTTCTGCGGCCCTGGGATGAATGGGGAAGAGGGATATTTGGGGCACGCCATTATTATGTGAAGTGGAGCCTTGATTAAAGGACAGTAAATGACGGTGTTTGTGCAGAGCTTTTGTTGCCAGGGACTGATGTGATGGCACACATCTGACAGAGCAGAGCGCATGGCGCCGCAGCCAATAGGTCCGATGTCAGTGTCCTGGAGTCATCCAGAGGGAAGCGATGAGAGAATGGAACAAACACTAAGAACAGGGATGGGAGGTCAGACAGATTATACATTGTTTTTATTGTTAACCACACAAACAGGCCAATCAGGCCTTTTACTGTTGACTTGTGACTGTGGAAATACCTGTTTCACAACATAGTCCTAAATAGATGCATGCAACGATGCAGCGCTGTAAAACATTTTAGTTTGCTACTCTGTAGTGAAGAGAAACCTAGAATGGTGGACTGAAATGGACACTTTGGGGAAGTCACTGCAGCGATGTAATTTCACTGATTTCATAGATTCAACAGATTACCACCAATATTTTCAGTATTATTCTAACAGTATTCTGACAGTTGTAGTGGTTTTGTTTCTCCATCAACCACAATATCTTGCTCCATTTGTTTGTAAAGCAGAGACAGGAGTCTACTGGCACTGTGGCATAGTTCAGTCATGGACTTCCGATTAAATGCTAAACCTAGGTTGCATTCCATATTCACTTTCACTCTGACACACTGTGCGATGAGCAGTGCTCATTAGCGCAGTAGTGGGCAAAAAAGTAATTGTTAGGACTTGGGTCACAGTTGGAAACAGTTGTTGTGTTCAGGGTTCTGTTCTGAGCAGTCAGAATGCCTTACAACGTGGCAGCAGGGATCCAGAGGCTGGGGTTGAAAATGGACTCAGATGAAGTTGCATTTTCTTCTATAATGGTAGCACAGTACAATTGGAGACCCTTCCTTATGGGCCAGACCCAGACATCATAATTCTTAATCTTCAAACATGTAGTTGATGGATGGCATTTAGTGTCAGGAGTGTTATTCATTTTATCATATTGAATTTTCACAGCCCAACTTCTGTCTCTCTTAGCTATGTGTCTATCTGTGTTTTGTGAAAGTTGTGTATATATGTTTGTGTACAGTTGATAATGTGCACCGTATTTTTACATTGCTTTTTTATATTATATTTATCGTGTTTTCTTAATGTTCAATGTTGCACAGTCAGTGGAGTTGACTTAGTTGATGGAAACGAACAATTTCACTGTCAGTCATTTTGGCACACAATAAAATCATCTGATTATATCTGATGGCAAAGATTATAGAAGGAAATTAACCTTCATTGGGTTTCAATGATCAAAGGTATATCTCCCAAGTCAGTGAATTAAATACATGAGTACCCTATAGGCTATAAATAGCAACAATTATCCTGACATGCGATCATGTTTCAAAGATTTAGCAACTATTTTAATCTAACACAGAGGATTGCCTGCATTTACCTTAAAGTGCTTGCCAGAGATAAAAGGTAGCTCTCGTTTTACTGGCTGTTCTGTCTCATTCAGTAGCTGTGATTAAGGGCTGCTTATTAGCTTGTCCACGTTGGTCTCTGATGGTCTGCCAAAGCCCTGATGCTACTTGTGCTATATCAGCCAAATGGGTCCCATTCTTAGTCTGCTATTTTACCTCGACAAATCAGTGGGTGAACCTTAGGAAATGGCCATGACCTATATAGTATTGCAATACTGATTTGGAATAATGTGAGACTTTGTGTGTTTTTTGTGTAAACCAGGAGAAGTCTCTGGAACCAAAGTCCCCCCTCAGAGAAAGCAAACATGCATACTCAACGTCGCTGTGCACAGGCACAATCAAAACATAAAGAAGACCATGAGGACCAACTGGCTGGAGGAGACGCGTCCCGCACACCCTTGGCCCGTGAGTGTGTTTCTCCCCAGCCCTCGGGGCAGCGAGCAGGCTACAGGCCTCCAGTTAACCCCTTGGGTCCTATCCTAAGTGGACACAAGCTTCATGCAAACAAACTGTGGCAAGCTAAAGGTCTACGCTGACCTGAGCTGGCACTGAATTTAGTACGGCAGTGCCCTCTTCTGGTTATCACACACACACACACACACACACACACACACACACACACACACACACACATACTGACATATACACATTTATAGAAAAGACAGATACATACATACATATAAAGATAAAGCTAGTGTGCCACAGTGATGGAATGATTTATTTCATGGTATATCGGTGAATACTTTTGCAATACATAATTATAATAACGTGTCATCATAAATAAAACTTTTTATCATGTCATCTATTTTTTAAACCTCATTTTGTCACAAATTGAGGTTGAAAGAGGATCCAAAGGGAACATCTCCATCTTCAATGTTGTTCTGTAAAAAATTAGTTATTTTTATGGTATTCTAACTAGTAAATCACTCCTTCAATATCCAACTGTAAAATATCCTTTTTTCATTTTAGAGTATCTTTTTTGTATCACTGCCATCAATTACATTTAATAATTCATAGGGAGGAGCTGTTAACAGGAATGTGAAGCAGTTAAGTGTGCCATTTACAGGAAAGAGGAAAAGAATAACCAGCGACACATTTGGACATTCCTTACGCTCAGAATAAATCCATTGTTATTTAGTTTGCCTATTGTGTAAATCTAAAGTAAGGCTATTTTCTGTGAAAGTATGTTCATGTCCTCACCAACGCATCAGTGTCAATAAATACTCCTGAATAATTCTTATCAGTTAAAATGACTATCTGTCCAAAGCCTTTTTAAGACTAGGTTGTTTGTTGAAACGTGACACATTGTGTGTGCTTCTCATTTGTTAACCAAATAATCTGTGGAGAAAGCAGTGCATTACAGTTGACCACAGTTTGTCCATGTGACTGGGAACTCCAGCTTCAGTCTTTACAAATTAGCGTGCCCTCTATAGCCATTAACAGAAGCCATAAGTGTTTTGACCTGAAAAACAATGATATACATACCCAGATTTTCCCCCTCATTTAACTCTCTCTATAGCAGCTATTAAACAAGAAATAGTAGAAAAAAGACAATCGATGAGACCATTAGTGAACAACAGCAGAGACAACAATGGTATGAGTGTGGAGTGGTAAGGGGCAGAGCTGGACAGGCCTCCTCTCTTGTGTCCATGGGGCTGAGGGCTGAGTGGAGGTGGTGGTGGTGGTGGTGGTGGTGGAGGGGGGAGGGATGTCCTCACGTGCTGTTCTGGCGTCCCCCATGCGCCTGAGAGATTCCTTTTGGGAGCAACACATGACGTTAGGTCTGGGGACCTCGGGGCAGCGCAGCGCAGGCTAGCACAGCCCAGCATGGTCCAGGGTAGTGTTTGCGTAGCGTAGCGTAGCGCCCATGGCTCTGCGAGGGGGCCACTTGTCATTCACATGATATGGATAAGATCCCTGGCAGCCCGGCGCTGCAGCATGCCCTCTCATCTCGGGCCAAGCGGAGCGCAGCCCATCGCCGGCCAGGCCCTTTGATGCAGCTGCGTGTCCCCCATCGGCCGAGGGGAGAAGGGCGTTGAGGGCAGGAGCCAGGGCTTGGCATCCAGTTAAAAGAATGCGCAGGAGGACTGGCAGAGCAGGGCCAGAGAGATGAATATCGACAAACGATTCATGACCCCAGCGCTTATTGTTGCCTTTCTTGCAGGACCAGAGCCATAGCCGATGTCAGCAGGAGCTGAACAAGGTTCTGGAGGAAATCTCCAAGATGACCTTCATTAACAATAAGGGCTCGCTGGAGAACCTTTACGAGCTGAAATTCCCCAACTGTGACAAGGAGGGCCTGTACAATATGAAGCAGGTGAGCCTATATGCACACAGTCAGAACAGAGCCCTCTGTACACTACAAGGATTCTGTCAAATTTCAGAGTTTCTGAAACATGTCACTTACAAAACAACAAAATAAGCCATGAATGATCACATCACTAAATCAACAGGGGATATATGAGCAAGAGGACAGCTACCTGTGTCCAGTGCATCTTCTCCCAAACCTTAGTTTATAAGGAAGCAAAACCAAAACAGTGAAATGTTTCAGTGGAGCTTAGAGAAAAACGAAAAGAAAAAAAACACCACTACTTCCTCTCATGAATGGACATTTGGTCAACACAGACGTGACAGAGTCTGAGACAGGAGGTACAATGCCGTAAAAATATTTACTATCGGGCTGTAATCAGTCTGTAAGAGGAAAGTTGCTGCTTTTTTGGCACAGAAAGTTGAAACAATGGCCCACAATGAGACAGTTTAAGTTTCCTACACTTGCGTGTCCTTGATGCAAGACCCAATTATTTTTAGCACAGGTCAAAACAATGATATGACATATCTGTATCCTGAAAGCACACCAAGTAGTCCACGTTTGGAGGTAAAAGAAGGACAGAGACCCCTGGGAGAAGTGGGCGGGATGCATTGTTTTAATGTGAAAGCTCTGTTCCCAGGGCTTAAAACACTGTACCTCACTGCTCCTGATTGTTTCGTAATCATCTTGTTCCTCTTGCAATTACAGTAACTGTCAGTTTTTGTTCTTTCTCACTGAAGGAAAAAATTGAAAGTCTGTTTTTTTTTTTTTGCCTATTTTGGGTCCCCACATAAGCTGTGTCCAGTTCAATTATGACCTCATTTTGGGAGCGCTCGGTGGGGGTTGCCGAGGCATGCTGTGACAAGTGGGCCACGGATGGTTGTTGTTGGAGTGCCGCTCCACCCGCTCCTCTCCCACCCATGACTGTACCAAGTGCCTCATTAACCCCTCAGAATCCTTGTTCCCACCACCTCACCGCCTCGCATAACAAACCCACCCTCCACCCCAACCCCCCCACCCCCTCCGCCTCCTCTCCTTGTGTTTCAGTGTCACATGTCCACCCACGGGCAGAGGGGCGAGTGCTGGTGCGTGGACCCTATCACGGGCGTCCAGCTCCCGTCGTCGCTCAAAGTGAGGGGGGACCCCAGCTGCAGCCAATACCTCAGCGGCCAGGAGACCAAGCCCCCCACCATCAGCGCCACTACCGCGCAGAAATAAATGTGCTCTCACAAAACCCTCCAGCCAAAACTGGAAGGGGACAGAGTCATAAGTGATTGAGTTTTAAGCATGTAAAAAATGTATGTGGTCACTGTGTTTGTGAATGTGTGTGTGTGTGTGTGTGTGTGTGTGTGTGTGTGTGTGCGTGCGTGCATGCGTATGTGGGTGTGTGTGCATGTGGGTGTGTGGGGATGTGTGAGCATGCTCTTTGTCAGTTCTATACTGTATGTGTGCACATGTGGACTGTGTGTGTATGTCTGTGTGTGCCTCTGAGTGTATTTGTGTGCGTGTGTGACTGTGCGTGTGTGTGTGTTTGTGTGTGTGTTAGTGTGCGTGCATGAGGCCGTATGTGTGCGTGTGTGGTGTGCGTCTGTGTGGTCTGTGTGTGTGTTTGCGTGTGTGTGCGTGCGATTGTATGTGTGCATGAGGCCGTATGTGTGCGTGTGTGGTGTGCGTCTGTGCGCTCCGTTTGCGTGTGTGTGTTCATGTAAATGTTAAGTTCTGTAGTTAATCTTCAGTGACAGGGAGCGAGTGGAAAGTGTGACTTACCACGACACATGACAGCAAGGACGAGACAAGGAGAGCCATAGCTCTTTCCCTGATTTAAATTCAGATTTCGACTAGCTAAATTTAATATGGAGCGACTGGCGTAGTCTCCTCCTATTCATAGGTTAAGTGGCCCGTGCGACATGGGGGGCTGAGAGAATGTTGTTTTAATCTTGTGGCCGTTCCTGCATCTGGCTCAGTAGTATAGGTATTTTGGGCAGGCAGCACGGGGAGCACAGCTGCTGGCTCTCAGGCCAAGTTCCAGTCCTATTTATTCAAGCTTTCTTTTTTGGAGGCTCGGCAAATGTGTGCTTTGAACTTGTGAATTCTGTACAGCCTCTTTTAATACATTGATAGATGAATAAAATGGAAATAAATAAATAATAAAAATAGAGATTGTTTCCCCAACTGCAGAAATAGCTTATTTTTGGGGTCTTCTTTTTTTTCCTTGAATGAGCTATCCATCTCTATCTCTCCCAGGCGTTTCAAGAATACCTCTGTTTTCTTAAAGCTCCCATTGCCATGGATCTCAGCATGCATTCCCTCTCGATCCCCTCCTCCCCTGTCTCTCTCCTCCCCTTCTTTCTCTCCCTCCCTCTCTTTCTCTCCCTCCCTCCTTCCCTCCCTCTCTCTCCTTCCCCCTGTGATAGCAGTGTGAGCACTGTGTCCTTGCTTCATCACACAGCATTCATACTGTAGGTTTGAAGTGCTAGACGGAACGGAAGCTGATAGAAAGAGAGAGAAGGGAAGAGTGAGTGAGAGAGAGGACACGCTAAGGGCACTGGTGGTAGCTGGAAGGTTGTCTGTTCTCTCTCATTCGATCGGGCTCTCCGTCCATCCAGAGCCATGTGTTTGTTGAGCCCAGAAGCCTGTGGTTTTGGGTACTGCGGAGCAAGGGGGTTGAGTGTTCATTGGTTACTAATGAAGTGCTGACAGAGGGCAAGGTAGGACACAGGGCTGGCACTGACAAATGTGATATTAAGTGGGTTAAGTGCCTATAAATAAACACAGGTTTGCAAATGTATGTCTACAGTGCCTCTGGGTTGCACCTAGCCTCTGTGGATCTCCCTAAAGGGAGTGAAGGATCTGCTGGAGGTGGGGGTGGGGGTGGGGGGGGTGGGCATGATTGCAGCTCTATGGAAGGATGCCAAGCGGTTCACAGGTTGAATGAGTTTGCTGAAGGTGCTCTGTCAGCAGATTTTATCCACCTGGTGTGATCGCAGGATCTTTTGACAGATCTGTGCAGCTCTGTGCACAGTCTTTCTGACGCCTATAGTTAAACACATATGTGAATATGCCAGCAATGGACACAAGACCTTTTGCAAAGAGTCACTGATCAAAGGTACTTGGATACCAGTTGACAATGACTTATTTTATGTGGATACAATACCTAATACAGATACAGCTGCAAGTGGCAATAATTGGGGTCCAGTCTGGTCCTGTTATATGACCCCTATATCTTTGTACAACCTCTCCCTGACAGTATCATTCATTATATGATACAATGAGTTTGGCCTAGTTTAAAAACAATGGAAAAGTCAAACTTTGTAGTTTCTGTGCATATTTACTTGCCATAGGGGTCTGAGGAAGGTGGGAATGTTGATACAGAGTAATTGTGTGTTCTTTTGTATGTATGTGTGTGTGTGTCTGTGTGTGTGTGTGTGTGTGTGTCTGTGTGTGTGTGTGTCTGTGTGTGTGTGTGTGTGTGTGTGTGTGTGTGTGTGTGTAGGACTAACTATGTCTTTGAGTATTTGAATGCATATTATTTGAGGCCTTTCAGTATGTGTTATCTGAGTGTGTTGCATAGCCTGTATGAATGTGTGTGTGTCTGTGTGAAAGAGAGGGAGAGGGAGAGCAGGAGTGTGGGCTGTGCAGGAGATGCAGCTCCAGTTCCTGGAGCCTGGGAGACGGAAAGGATGAGTGTTTACCATCTGCTGTAGTGTAAAACTGTCAAAGCCCGTCTCTGTGTTTGGAGAGTGTCACACAAGTGACCAGGGGAATTTCTTAAGCAAATCAGAACGTCTTGTGCCCTGCCAACTAGTCATGTGCCCCATCCAGCCAGCCCTCACCCCCATTTTCATGTGTGTGTGTGTGTGTGTTATCACAGGGCACCACCACACAAACACACACCTTCAGTTATATGTGCCCTGTGCCTTTTATCTCCATTGAAACAACCACAAACAGCTTGTACCTTGTTACAAAAAGTGGGACATCGTAAATACATGGGGACACAAAAAGTTATTTGGTATTTTAACGTCTGTGATAAACTTCAGCACAATTAAATATATATTACCCCTCAGATCTGTGCCTCATTTGTTTTTACACATCCGTCCGACTTACGGCGTGACTATGGAAAAGGCCCACCTTCAGTCCAGCTCTCGTTGATGTTCAAGAGCACCAAAGCCATTGGCTCAGCTGGACACTTCAGAGCCAATGGGTATTTTTCATTCTCTGCACTAAATTCACATCATTCTAACTTCAGACTTTCATTGCCCATGAACAAGGCCCACCCTTAAAGGGTGGGGGGGGGGGGAATGGAGACTGGCTAGTGTAGCCAAGGTCAGTATATCTCTTGTAAACCCATCACTTTAGGTTTTGATATAGTTTCCTCATGTAGACAACATTTTTCACATAAAATGATAGAAGTTATGAGAAGAACTTGTTCTTTGAAGAATATGAAGATGAGCTGTATTTTTGTTGTGAGTAGATGTAGCCATCCATAGTTGTAGTCCTAATTATGTAATAAAAGGGGCATGAATGCTTTGAAGTCCTAAGTGTAGTTGTCAGCTTCTTTGAAGAGAATAGTAATTGTCATGTTCACTACCTCACAAATCAAATCCTCTACACATGTTCCTCCCTGAGTCTGGTCCACTTCCCTGTCCTTGATCTGCCTATTTTGTGAATGAATACCTCTGCATCCCAGGCCAAGTGGCAGCTCTCTCTCTCTCTCTCCCTGTTTCACCACATCTGGATTTTGTAAAAGTGTTCAGTGAGCAGCCATCCTAGGGAGGACTTCACCTTGGCATCCCGCTTGGCGCCGTCCTCTTCCTCCTGGTGAGCAAACACCCAACATTTCAATGCGACATGCCCAGGAAACGCACACACACACACACACACACCTCTGATGGTTTCCACCTTCCGCATTATTTTGTGCCAGGGCCGCACTGGCTGACTGTCTAGTGTCAGCACAGACTATGTATTTATGATCGCACGTTCAGTATGCTCTGTAAACGTTGGAGCCGGCCAAGATGAGACGGCCATTCCATCCGTTCTTGCAGTAAAGTCGGTATGCTGTTGTTGAAATGTCCATGCTGAGTCGCTGGCTTCCAAAGCCAATATTGTGCTCCCCGGAGGTTAGCCCAGCTCGGACCTTTAGTCAGTGATAAAGGAATGATTTCCATGACATGGCCCTGTGTAATCTGTGGAGTGGCTCCACTTCCTGGCTATTTTGAATGGGGAGTTAGTCCCCCTTGTGTCAGTCAGTGTTCACCCTTGATGTTCAAACCCATGGTAAATGACTTCCTTGTTCCTGTGCAATCTCTTTGACCCCTGTTGAAAACCAGGTGACTAGCCTCTGGGTAGGGCTTTCATGCAATATGTCTTCATCCCAAATCAACCCAGATCCGGTGACATTTAGTTCCTTCTAGAACATGTTGATATTTCTATGTCACTAGTTTTATCAGGGAAGTATATACACAAGAGTATATAATGTGTGAGTACTGTTCCTCTAAAGATATGTTGTTAGATCTCTTTCACTATTAACTGTGGATTGGATACTGGATGATTGACCATGAACATACTGTATCCTGTATTGACCTTATGTTGAGTGTACAGTATGATAATGTTCTACAGCTATCTACAGCTATGAATGTTTCCAAGGCTTCCAATGTTTCCAGCCACTCGGTTAACTCTGACAGTCATGGATAAATTTGCATAATGTATCTGTTTGGGTGATGAGTTTGTGTCAGGGAAATTGTTCTGTGTGTGTCTAATTTGACTATGTCAGCCTGGGTATGCTGAGATTACATGTGTGATGCAGTATTTTTTCCTCACCCAGCTGTGTGCATGTGCACGTCAGTATTTGCGGAACAAAAACAAATGACAAAAAACTGTAAGGAAAACAATTCATACTACATTGTTAAATGAATACATAACTTTATTTAAATAAATGCTTTGTCATAACAAAAAAGACAAAGGTTAAAAGAGTACATAAATTACAAGTTGAATAAATATTACACAGTGATATTCACTTTCTTAATAATTTGAGATTTTTTTTGTTTTGTATCATTAAGAATTCCAAATGCTGAACATTTCCACGGTCCTCCTGCCACAAATGGGTCATTTATCATGCCAGTTTATGCAGTATGCTGTGGTGATCAAACATCATGTCAAAACTCAACCGGAAAATAAAACTGTTATGCATTCAGAAAACCAAGCTGTAGTTACTGTATACTGTTGCTGTGATTATTGCATTAGTCTAACCAGAGGGCAGGTTTCAGAATCTGACTGAGGCACCAATAGGATTTCAAACATATAGCATATAGAGACTGTAAGGAAGTAGAGGATCTTTGTTCACGCCTAAAAAATGTTTTCCCAACTAGTGACTATCTTTTACCTTTAGAATTAGGATTATTAATTCTCTTGCTAGTCCATGTTCTAAGACACAGAATTGGTAAAAATATCATAATAGTTGATTCAGTGGATTTTGGCCTATTTTAGGCTAAGTTAACATCTACCTGTGCTTGCCTCTCAGATTCTGAAGTCCTCTCAGTCGTCTACCCTGCTAGCTGCATCTACTGTGTTGTGTTGTGTGAACCCCCCAAAATGAATGAGGGGTGGTTGGTGAGGCCCTGAACGTGATCACCGCCCACAGCGCTCACCTTCTCTCCCTCTCCCCGACTGGCTCTGAGGCTCATTGTCTATAGGCTGTGTGAGAGTGGAGTGGATGGATGAACTGAATACGGTTCTCCCTAACGGTCATTGTTCTAGGTCTCAGGCTCGGGCCACATAGCCCCTGTCAAAGATACTGTGGGAGCGGTAGCTCCGTCAAGGTCACGCTACTGTTCCTCTACCTGAACATGAGTTGAATGCAGTTGTTGTTGTTGACAGGACTACAGAAAAAGGGGCATAATGTGGCAATAACTTAGTTATGATGCCGTTTAAGTGCAAGCTGCTTTTTCTTTAATAAATGGGATGGGGGCGCAATTTGTTGCTCAGGACCTGGACAGCATCCATATACTTAAATTCGCCTTGTGGTTGTTGCATGAAGACCATTTCAGAAACCTTTTGTGCAAGCTACATGTCTTCACTTTCAGACACCCAGAGGGCATTTGGATGTATGACCGTGCAACCACTACAAAAACAAAAAATCCCTTGGCCACTACAGATATATGAGCTGTACTCATCGCTTTCCTCCTCCCTCTCTTACTTTCTTTTCATTCTTTCACTCACTCTCTTTCTTTCCACTATGAGCTCATTAGATGGGATTTTGGTAGCACGCTAGGGGCAGGCTCGGAAGAGCAGCTCCACTTGCTAAATCCCATTGTTTTGAAGCATGAACACTTGGGCTCTGAAATCGGATCTGCGCACAACGACAGTGGCTGGGAATGGCTTTTCTGTCTCCTTTCCACTGAGAAAATCAGCAAGAGCTTAACATTGACACAATGTCATTCGTGGTTGACGTATATGATGATTGTAAAATGAAAAAGTATTTTTTTTCTTCAGCTAGTACACATAACATTTGCACAATCAACATTTCAGCTTATTCTCAACAGAAAGCAAGAGAGAGACAGAAGAGTGCCCACACGTTTGCACTGTTTGTGACAAAGGCCTCTCCTTCCGTCTCTGCCTCAGCCACAGCACAGGAGGATTTAAAGAGAGCGTGTAGCTTTGAGACAAAAACAAAGTCGATATAATATTCATTGTACGTCTCTGTATCTGAGGTCCCTCGTCAGTACAAAAGGGTTTGCCTGCTTTGTCCCCTTGGCTTCTGTGTAATGTTCACGTCACTATTCAAATGTATTTGCATGTAGAAAGGCACTGAGACTCGCATACAGACTCACATAAAACTACACATCAGCTGACCCTGTAGTAAATGTGCCCTTTGTTTTAACGATGCCCCTTTAGGAGAAAAGAAAAGAAACAAGAAAGGGGGAAAAAGAACACAGTCTTGTAAAACAACTCATGTTGAATTACAGTCTAGACAAGTCGTCTAAAGTGGATAACCATTTTGGGATGTGGCATACGAGCAAATTGGGAGGAAAGTGGCTAGAGGTGAACTGACTGCATGGTTCACTGCCTTGTCATTTGAATACCCTTGGATTCAAACGACTAGGGTCGCTTTGTGACAGGTTGAATAAAACGATGCAAATTGTTTACAGGCTAAAATACACAAGTCCTTTCCAAGCGCCAGTATACTGTATTTTGTTGTTAAAACATTCATTAATCTAAAGTTAAAGGTAATATACCAAGATTACACCTATTTCAGTGTCAGGGAACTTGGTTTAGATACATGGCTCAAAAGTGGGCAGTCATTACTTCACTGAAGGCAATTAAAACAACACAAAAATAAAAAAATAAAAATACAAGACTGCACCTCAAACACCAAAAAACAGAAGGTGGAGTTAGTCCTGACTGGTGAACATCTGCCTGTATCATGCACCTTAACAAAACCTGAAAAAGCAGGAACGTGAAATTGATGTGACTTTAATGATGGTTCATAGAAAGAATTTTGGTGCTGGCAGTAAGGCCAAAGATGGGTAAACATCTGTCACATACCTCTTGTCACCAATAACCACCTCTACAGGCCAATACTGCCTTAATGCCCAAAATACAGAAGGAAAGAGGGTACTGGTGCCCTACGGGTATGGTATCAAGTCAAATCATGGATTCAATCTACAGAATATGCCATGACATCAGTCCACCAACAGGAGCAGCAATCTCTGTTTACCTCTGTCACATAGCATGGCAGCGTCTGTATACATAGGCACAGTTGGCATATTAGGCTAGCTACAGAGTCATGGAGCCACTTAAACAGGTTTGTCGGACACAATTTGATTCTTATACTTTTCACTCCCTGAAACACACGGTGAACAGGCAAGTATGAGTACCTCTCTGAAGCCAGGGAACTCTGCCACATACACTGTGACAGGAAGAAAATAGAGGACATTCTTTCATAAAAGGCTCTCTCTCTCTTGCTCAACCTTTCTTTCACAATCAAACACATACAAACATACATACACACACAAAATATGCTCATCCACACATTCACACAAATGTACACTGAACTTGGTGAAGTTACACATTTCCAAGCAGGTTCTCCTATAATAAGTGCTCTGACAGGACCAAATACCCAGATAGAGATTACTGTATCAGCAGATCCCTATTGTGTGTTTTTTTTTCTTTTGGAAAACAAACAAACAAAAAACAGCTCTTCCAATAGTGAAATTCTTTGCTATCTCTTCTGACACCTCAACAACAATAGATGTAAAAAAAACCAAGATAGCCCTGTTAATAACAAACATGCCATATATTCTTTTCTGTCTTATGTTAACTTTAAACAAAATGGTATGGTGCTCAAACCCCAGCTTCTATAAAAAATATATAATTGCATGTATATATTTTTATTTATTTATTTATCTATTTTGCTGGGACCCAGCTTCTAGCAGGGGATTCCTTAATAGCGAGAGAGAGAGAAAGACTCTGACTTGCTGGGTCCCGTGAGTTAGAGATGAGCGCTCAGAATTCCTGTGTCGTTTTTTCCTGCTTTTTCATTTTTCGTTATTGTTCTGTTCTGTTTTTCGTTTACTTTGATTTTTGTTTTGCTTAGTATCACAATCTCAAAGTGACTGGCGGGTGAACAGGTGGGAAGGAAAGAAGAAGGTGGGCCCTAGGGTCAGGTGATCTGGGAGCGGGACAACTCCTCACTCGTTGTTGTTGTTGCTGTTCTCCAGGTCCTTGCACTGGATGTTGCCTCCGCTGTAGTCGGTTCCTGGCAGCTGCACCCCGTATTTGTCCACACACCAGCAGATGCCTCGTTTCCGGCCACGGGAGGGCTTGCACTGAGAGCGGAGGAGGGGGGAGGGACAAGGACAAAGACAAGGGGTTAGAAGGAAACTTTCACACAAAAAAACACACCAAACACCCAACAAAAGGCCTAGGTTTCACAAGGCACTGCACTTGTGTGTGTGTGTCGGGGGTTGTGTAGTTGTGCTGGAGGGAGATATGCCATGGTTCCTGCACACAGCTGACTGCAAATGCTCTCACCTGCTTTCGCTTAAAGAAGCCCTTTCTGTCACAGTTGGGGAGATAGAGGGACAGAGCCATGACACGTGAAGTGTCCTTCATGCTCTGAATAATCCCGTCCAGCTTTCTTCTGCATGGACCCTGTGGGAACCAAGACACAGTGAGTTACATCACAACACTAAAGCCAGTAACCCAGGACCCAACCACTCCTGCTCTACTTACATATTCTGGTTCATGCTTGTCAATGGGAAGTGGTGAGTAGTTTGTCTGGCCCAGGGACCTCTGCTTCTCCTCCTTCTTCTTCCTGTCCTTATGCAAAGCTATGACCTTCTTGCTGTTGATCATGTCTTGTTTATGCAGGGGGGCTTTGGCCTGATGCATCTGGTCCTCGGTCATGTCTGTCTTAATCGTGTCCTCATGTTCTTTGGACTCACGATCTGCAACACACATAAAAATGGGGCAACAAGGTTAGCGTCATATGCTAGTTCCCTACATCACTTTTACAAAACTTGTGACAAATCATGACTGTTGCACACTGTGACTCTATGTGCATTCATACTCTTTTGTCCAAATGCCTAATTGGAGCCTGAAGACAAACATAAAACCAACTGCTTTCCCACCAAATGCTTCCCTTGCATTTGTTTATGGAGGGGGAGCAGGATCAACAGCTGATGACCCTCCCCTTCCCTCTCCTCACAAATCCCCAAACCCCTAATGAAACTCAAACAAGCAAAGCCATGCATGACTTATCTAATTATCATATACATGTAAACAGCTTCTGCACCATTAAGATCTCCACTCAAGTGAAATATTGAGTTAAATAAAATAGACTAGGGTAAAATACACAGGCCACATGTAAGACAAAGTTAAACGGGATGTAAGGAATGTATTGCACATCCTGTGTAATGCCATAATGAGTAGAAATCTGCCCTACATTAGAGAAATCATTACACAAACTGAAGTAGCTCATATTACTGAGTCACCTCAGGGGTTTAGTGCTAAATCATCTAAGCTCCTCCACTCATTTCATAATAAGAGACTGGTCTGACTACTTTTTTCTTGTAGAAAATAGAAACTAGCTATTCAAAGGCCCTTTTTCTGCATTAGACCATATTTGGACCCTTTGAAGCCACGGTTACCATAGCACCATGGCAACCACATGCTTACTTTGAAATGAAAAAATCCATGGCTAGATAGTGGGGCGATTCTAAAATATACAAAGGTTTATCTGCAGCTTGGATCTAATCATTGAATCATTGGCAAGGTTTTGGTTGCTGAAATAAAACCCTAATATCCACTGCCACTAGGCATAAAACAGGTCTGTGCAAGAATGTGTCTGATTGTTACACTTCAGTTCTTAGTAATTGTGAGTGAATCATGTCCTCGTGCTCTTTGGACTCACAATCTGCAACACCTCAGTCATTGTGAGCGAATCAGTGCAGTGCTTCCCACTGTATGAACTGTTTAGTTCAATATGCTGATGCTGTGCTCTGCCTTGTGAGTACTGTGATGCAGGCTTATTGAACTCAAGAAGACAGACACCAAGCAAATTACACTGACAACTTGTAGAACTTCAGAGACAAAAGCTAACTAGCATGCCAAACAGCATTTTATATGGGTGTAGGTCCTCCATTGGCACTGCTATACTAAAATATTACCCACAACAAATCATCTGACTTGATTCATAAAATCACATAAGTTATAATTGCCTAAAGTTTCACATCAAACAATGTGATACTCAGCAGGGTCACAGTACCAAAGTCAAAAGTCTGGTAATGTGACAACTTCAGTGGCTTAAGTAGCAATGTAAAGAAAAGAGATTTAATACCCCCAGTTGGAGGTTTTTAGAATCAGTGTGGACGACAGCCACTTTCCCCCGAGTTTTTAATGTATGGTAAGCACAGACATAATTGAGGAACCTGCCAGACCGAGAGCTGTTGATGGTGCCAGTGGATGCCTGTGGTTATATTTATCCAGTAAGGAAATCCAACTGTATAGCAGTCAGGAGATGGAGTAAGGGTCAGATGTTCGGGTGAGCATGTGCCAAGTATTGTTGAGAACACGGCCATGGGATCTTGTGGGACAGCTGAGGGGACAATTAAAAATAATGGAGCAAACCACTTACACTCCACCTTTTGATATGGACTTGCAGACAGGAGAGGGGTATTATCAGCGGTCCGGTGTTGAAAGGGTCTGAGACAGAAGACATGGGCACATGAGGGAGGGGTGATTACTGGAATTGGGTTCCTGGCTTCTGGTTGTCTCTTTGAAATTAATCTCGCAACTCATGACTTGGCAGAGTGCAATTTCTGCACAGATACCTAGAATTTCCCTGTAACTCTCTTCAGCTGATGGGGCTATAAAGGTCTTTAAATAAGTGTGGCAAATGCATGCCTGAAGGGGATGGGGGTCTGTATTTAGGTTCTCAACAGAAAACCTAAACCATTTATTTCATCCTACAGACATGCCTTTCTTAATCAAGAGGTCCGGATGTTTTACATGGTTTTTTGAAGTGCAGTACTGATTAAGGTCACTTAGTTCACACAAGGGGACACAAGTAGCCTCTGTCCACTCTCAAGGCCTAGACAGTGGTCACAGCAAATCTTTATGGTGTGTTTTAGTCCTGCAAGTCAATGTCATGTAGGCTGAGTATACTCTGTTTAATTCAATATTGCACAAAGTGTTGCCTAAGCCCATTTGTAGACAATGGAGCTCCTCTTTTTTGGAAACATCAAATCCATCTTTTCTGAGCCAAAGCTCTTCAATATGAGGACAAAACTCACTTTTTCCATGTGCTGGGTCCCCGGCTTGTAAAGAAGGCTTAGCAGGACTGTGTTTAACATCTGAAACACTGCCAAGACTCGGAGCAAGGCCAATTGAGTGGTATCACGTGCAGCCCTCTATTCAAATGAGCTTTGGAATGAAAGCTAAAGAGGTATTGGTGTCTCTCCCCTTGGTCTTGCTGAAGTTTTCATTAAGACGAGAGGACCTGAGTAGGCAAAGGAGGTGCATCTGATATGGCTCTCTTTAATTATTAATATGTGTACTGCACAATTATACTTCATGAATATCCCAAGTTTCTTGCAGCCCGAGGGCTAATAATGAAAGCCAACCCATCCTTCTTTCAACCATTTCTTTCCTCCAGTCCACTGATCTCAAGCAAATAAAAGACAGAATAGAAGGAGATGATATAAAGGTGTTAGTAAAATGCTTCTGTATCATTTGCTCTGCTGGCTTACTGACTGACTTACTGGCTCATGCAGTTTACACATTCTTTGCACATAGATGGCTCAACTGAAAAGCACTTAAATTACAGCTATTCAAGCTAAACACACACTAGTGCAACACAACATGAGAATTAACTCACATTCCATTATTGAATGAAATAGCTGTTCAGGATTTCTCCAAGACTATCTGGCGGCATGACCACATAGCATTTCTTTTGGCATTACATGATGTGTTCAAGCTTCTGACTGACCACGCTGCAGCTTGATTCTAGTTAATATTTTAAGCCTGGACTCAATCCATGGCATGATTGCGCTACTGAGGCACTGCAGCATGAAAGTGCAACTGCAAGAGGAGATGGGTAGACCAAAGTAATATATCAATGTTTTATTTTTGCTGACTGACATCAGAAAATGGATGAAACCAAACACATTTCCCAGCTGATAAAATGCATCAGAGACCATTTTGGAATCTTTTGGAGAGTTAAAGTGGGTATTAGATCCAGCTGCTGGGGTGTGGTGAGACCCAGCATGGACAGTGTCATTTTGGGCAGATACCATCATACGTAAGGGACTTTTTGTGGAGCTTTTGTAACAGAAACATTACAAAATCAAACCATTAGGGCTCCAAAACCCACATGCAGGAGCATTATTGTTGCCTGTTTAGGACTATGTGGCTAGAAACCGCTGGCCAATAGCAGTTGCCATATCATGCCTTCAAATGAACAATACAAAGGTCTAATCAACGAGGAGTGTTTCTATATCCAAAGTAGGAGAAAAATAGCATTGCCGTTTGTGTTATAAATAAGCACTTGTTCTTGAAAAATGCTGAAGGCAAGAGCTTCATGCTTTTCTTGCATCTGTTATGGGAGGCACACCTCTTCCTAAATGCAACAGCAAATACACAGCAGATGAAAGCCTTTGCTATACAGCACAATCCTAATTTTGGTCTGAGGTCTCACCGACAAGTTTTGAGTTTTGAAAAACCACACCACCAGATGCTGCCTTTCCAATGATTTTTACCACCTCAAAACAATTGCTGGGTGTGACATGACTGGCTCTTGGCACAAGGGCAACTATGCTGGATAGTGTTGAAACCCCTCTTTCCATTGGTGTCTTGACGCCATCCAAAACCTGAGGCACAGAACTGAGCCACAACTGAACTGCTGCAGGCTAGAAATTAGGATCCTTTTGTTCTTGCTCTGCATAGACTGCAATGAAACATGACACTTGCACCCCCCCCCCTTCTCTCTCTCTCTTTCTTTTCTTGAAATACATGACAGGGGTTTTCAACAGACTGGAATCTTCCATTTGGCCACATTGTATAACCATGCTCCCTATAATATCTGTCAACTGAAATGCATTCTAAGAACCTGTAGATGACACAAATGGTGATGGTGGCATTGGGGTAATGGAGTCTAAACTGGTTTGGTAAGGCGACACATGTTCCCATTTAAAGCTCAGCATGAGGATGTCACTGCCTCAGAATCACATGTTCCTGCCAGAGGAGACTACTGTGTGAGCTGATTTTCTCCACAGCTGTTACCCACAGGCCTCCCAGTTGTCAGTGACAAATACATGCAACATAGATTGTAGTAAAGCTTTATTGGAGGAATCATTCAAGCATGCCAAATGGGGTTTTTTGCTTGCATAATTCACTGGAGGGTGGTTGGCTGCATGATTTGTGGACAGTATCATAGTTCAGACTTGAGACACAGTCTAAAGGTAAGGCCAATATTGCCAACACTTGGGATGAAGTTCATGTTAAAAGATTGCAGCTCCAATTCAACGTGCCACTGCATATGTGGTTTGCATGCAAACTAACTGTTTCGCTGCATCTTCACATCTGACCACACCTACTTCCTGAAGTGGTTGCAACCTCCCGAAGGCAGACTGTTAGATGATAAGACCTCTATGCAACAATATATCATTATTCAGGAGCCTGTGATCTGTTGCATTTGCTGACACAAATCTAAAACTTCATCCACGGGCCAAGACCTTGTGATCTATGAGCAATACAGTATTACCTAATCTAAATTCCTGAAGGTGAATTCAGATCTATCATGTTTTGATAAAACCTATAGATGTGTAATTAGCTGTGCAACAGTGAAAGTCACAAAAACAACTTTTTGTTTTTGATGTTTTTCTGGCTCTCACACAAGGTACTTTTTATCTTTGCTATGTTTACAAGGCACAACATACTTGCTCATGCGCAAGTCAACTGTTGTAAATTTGGAGCATCTCTTGAATCATTTGTTTTTTTGAATCTTGGCAAGGAGCAATCTGTTCAGACACAACATAGGGCTCTTTCACAAGCTTGTGGATCTGCTGGCAACCCCTGTGGGACTCTGATGTTCCATGCCACACAAATAATCCTCTGCAAAAAGTCCATTTTTTATAATGAGTGCAGAATGTAATTCTCACTCATACAAATCAAACGTTACCCAGTTAAGCACATGACAAAACATGGTACTACCAGAAGAGCCACAGCCAAATCAGCTCTCAGTAGCATAGTAGAGGAGAGGTCCATTTAAAATGTCCAATTTCAGTCCACAGTGTGCATTTATGGTATGGTTTGAAATTACTTTATTAGAATAAGAATATGGGTAGCACACAGTAGATGGCAGCCTTTCAACCCTGTGTGGTCATGGACACTTGACCTCTCTCTCTGTGTCTGCCTTACCCAGCTGGTGAAACCAAGCTGAAACTAAATACTATGGTCGACGAGAAGTGCCCGTCTAAATCCATCCAGAGCCTGGCAGAGGGCTCTTCAGAGAACGGCTCCCAAAGTATTCTGCTGAATCACTGTGTCGCGACTCAGTGCCCACTGCAATACCAGGCACGCCGGAAGAGAAGCTCTAATTACTTCTTGACTTCAAGGGAAACATCATGATTCTGACAGAGAAATAACCCTAAAAGTGTGCACCAGTGTCAAACTCTAAATCTACTGTATGGTGATGCTATTCGGCATTGATGTATTTGTCATTTGTTTAGAATGCTGTGTAGGTCTACGTCTTCTATTTTCAGAACAATGCCTGTAGAGTAGGCTGAATTCCATTCATGCTGTTTCATGGATTGATGTTGCCCTAGGGAGGTACATAGGGGGCTGGGAGGTGTACAGTTTGCTGTGAGAATATCAGAATATATGGAGGTTTTATTTTGAAATCTGAAAACACTCACTTCAATTAGGTTATATCAATATAATGAACTGTATGCAGCTAGCAAAACATTACATGAAGTGACTTCTAATAAAGAGAAGCTGATTCAAACTCTCAGTGCACCATTTAGTTTACCTCAAAGCGTTTATCACCCTCCCTCCCCTTGCATCTGATCTATGAACAGTAGCCTAGTCTACACCCACAAATAAACTGTAAACCCCATTTCAAGCCGGCTACGATCCACTATGCAGATACTTTAAATACTCTACTTTGCACAGGACCGTATAACAAATGGACAACTGCACTCTAGTTGTCTAACATGAATGGCTCAATGAAAGATGTTCCTCCCTGGTACCAGTCTATGATCACAACAAATCATTTTATGTTTCAAAATACGATGCACATGAGGACGGAAAGTGGACAGGGGAAATGTACCCATCCAAAGTCAATCGGGCTTGTGAAATGAACTAAAAAAAAACACATAAGCTATCACCGCTTCGTTGAAATGTCGTGAGGGACTTCTGTGGTATCAGGTAGACTTCGCAACAACATGCGCGTCAAAACAAAACAAAAACAAGAATGAACGATCTCAAATGTGTAGGCTACTGTAATCCACCCTGGCTTCACAAAACTACTCCACACAATCAACCATACAGTTATTCATTCACGTGCGGGCTACAACACACGCGCGAGTCGAGGCGAAACAGAAGACAGCACGAAAAGAAACTAGCACATAAAACGGTACTTTGGCCCGCCATGAATAATACAACTCGACTCTGTGCGTCATTATTGTTTTGCCGGCCGGCTATCATATTAATGTTGTGAAGACCAAGATACAGAGTTACAATGTAGCCTACGATTCGCTTTCAACGCTGCCCTTCAAACAAGTCTCGAAACTCGATTTGTAATGTTAGGGTTATAATAAACGTTATATACCAACACTTGTAGGCTACTGTCGTAATAACAGTTCTCTGGCCATTAATGTCTCTCAAGGTAGGCTATTCAGATGCGGTCGCCTGTCCGTAGCCTATAATATTCAATCGTTCTCACAAAACATGACTATAGGCTATTGCAGTATGAAATGAAGAGGGACGTTCCACCACTCACCTATCGGGGGATGGAGAGGCTTGTATCCTTTTTCATTTGTGCACACTCCTCTACCGTGAAGAAGGGCGTGAAGAGGCTTCTCTTCACCGTTCCGTGGCAAGCACCGGAGCCCATGTGTGCATGTTCCGGTGTAAACGCCGCACGCCTGACCTTCCGAGAGAGCGCAGGTCAGGCAGCAGCCGCAGCCCGGCTCCTTCACCAGCTCGCAGCCGACAGGCACTGGAGGGCACATGGAGAGCGCCTTCTGATCACAGGGCTCGCAAGGGACATACGAGCAGTAGCACCGGGACAAACCCAAGAAAAATGTAACCACCACGAAAAAATTGTGTATCATCTTCTTGTCTTTTTTCTTTACTTCCGATAAAAAATTAAGCGCCAGTGATTTGTTCAAAATGCTCGGGTCATCAGACTCACTCAGGTCATCAGACTATAAAAATACCGTTGAGTTAAAAAGATCCAAACTGCTGAAATACCGCACTGTGAGACTTCTAAAAGAAGCGTGAAATATTCTGTTTTTGAAAACATCCAATTAACAGGTAAAACTGAGCAAAAATCTAAATTGGGCTTTCTGCTACAAAAACATTGCCTCTTTATTATTATTTAAGATTTGTCCGGCATGTGCAATGCAATTTGGATGCGCTCAAAAATCTGGTCTTTTCCCCCTTTGAAACCGATTCCAATACTTTCCCCTCTGGAGAAGTTTCTGAGCAGACTGATCAACTTCAGAGCAGGCTTGCCTTTTTAAAAACAGCCAAACCCAAACCCCTAACTATGAATAAGCCAAATTGCGGTGAAGGGAGGCGCACTTGTTTCTGGCAGAGCGCCAGCCTTTTTTTTTTTTAAGCTATAGGTCTCTCCAGTCTTTCATGTCGCAGCCTAAGTGATCCCAACCAACCGACGAAATCTTGATAAAAATATGATGGCAAATGTGAGAAAAGTAAATTGGTTGTAGACCACAGCTAAAGTTATATGCTTTTCAGCGGCGGTCAATAGCTGTTAGAGTGCTGTATCAACACGCGCACATACCACATTCATCTGGCTCCGTCTCTTTGCGTGGAAGAGCAACCCGCTCTAACTATTCCACTCATACGTTGCGATGTAGTAGGATACCTGCTACATAGGTGTTTAAGGGTGTTTGAAAAGTGTGTCTTAAACCACAGATCAGTAAGTTTAGACCTCACGCAGATTTCCGGAGGAGCTTTCTGTAAAGGCATAGAAAAAAGGAACTGTGATGCGTAGACTAGGCTATGTGTAAAACATGAATTCTTCAATATTGTCTAGACAGCATAGACCGTATTAGATGCAGAGTGGTAGCTCATATTTTATCTGAATATTAATCTCTTACCACAGTTCATTGTGGAATAGCTTGGTATATGCAAGTGGAATTATGGAGCATGTTACCCCCCTGTACATTTGTCATTTGTAGCACTGTTGGAGCAGCATGTACTAAGGATGGAGGCAGCTATTACATGACAGCTTGGGGATGACAGCCAACACCCAACATTCAGTCCATTCTAAGATGAACGAGATCCCTTTTGTTTTACACTAAATCCAAGTACAGTGTATAAACCTTTAACCATTTAGTGGATTTAGTAGTTTAATCAATTCTTGGTTGCTTATTATCAGTGGCACATTTTTTACATATAGCCTAAAGGAGGTGTGTGTGTGTGCGTGTGTATGTGTGTGTGTGTGTGTGTGTGTGTGTGTGGGTGTGGGTGTGTGTGTGTGTGTGATATTTGCTTGTGCTTATGTGATGTTTGACTGGTAAGTCACAAATCTTTTTAAAATGTTTTCTCTCAAATTCTATAAACATATTCCATCTTTTACCTTGAAGTGTAACTTTCACTCTCAGTTATTACCTATGTCATCTTCTATCTGTGTTATCTTCAAATATAAGTACTTGTCAAAGATATTTTTTCATAATTTTGAAAATATTCAGATAAAATATGTTGTTGTTTTTTAAGTTTAATATATTAGATTGTACTTTCCATATGTTCTGTTAGTTGCTAATCAATATTTTGATCACTCATCACTGAGTCAATTTCACATTGGCCACTAGAAGGAGCTGTTAACAATGACAAAAGCTCCTGGAAAAGCCAGCAATAATGCAGAACTCTCCATTTGCAACACTTTATTTGAACTGTTGTATGTTTTTTGCATGGTGTGTAGGTTTTCATGAAAAAAAAATATTTTCAAGATGGTTTGTCTCCGTGGGGCAGGAAGCATCCACTAATTCTATGTTTGCTTCCATATTACCTGTCCCAGAAGCGACAACATACTGTATGTGATCCTTTATTCTTTACACTGTGTGTACCACTTGTAATCCAGACCATTACAGCGGCGGTGAACTAGTATGCTTTTAAGTGTTGGGTTTGTTTGCATCTGGAGAGAGTTCAATCCTTGGTGTCCTCAATTGATTGTCCCTTGGATTGAGACAAAGAAACACACACAAACTTGTATACGTGGAACTTGTCACAATCAGCTGTAAGCCACTGCACCTCGTTTCCAACTACCTCCCAGTAATTAAAAATGTCAGATCACGCTGGTCAATAATGTTTTCTTTACCTGGGAAAGAAAATAAACTTGCTCACAGCATAGCTGACAAGAGGTCTCTGGAAACACACTGGAAACATTATATCCTTGCTAATTAGGAGATGAACTGCCACATAGCTTTGGTCCTGATTTGCAACCATCAATGTTCTTTGTAGAATGTTTTATTTTGTGATGTTGTTCAATTCACTGAAATGAAATGGGATAATTTGAATGAATATTTTCTAAAATGTATTTTAATTGACATATTTTTTCTAAAAAGAATCATCTGAATCAAAAGCATTGGCAAAAGTGAATACTTTATCTCTTTTTAGGCAATTCTGAGCAATGGATCTTTCCCTCTGAAATATGAGAACTTGTGAAAGCTCTGAAATAAGAAAACTTATTCCTTATTTAATATGATGCAGCAGCATTTTAATTCCTTTCATTCCACTTGTCTTATCACTGTCTGAATATTTTGTCTTTTTATTTTATTATGAAATTATGTCAAATGAGCATCCTGTGTGGCAATAGGCTGATCTTTCAAAGTTTCAGTATTTACTTGTTTAAGAAGTAATAAGGTCTACTGTTTTTTTTTTCTCTATGTGTCATCGGTAATAATAGATTATTTGTTTTTAAACCCTATGTAACCCTAATAACCAGACGGTATGAGTGCAAAAGTCAATGTCAAATCTGATTGTGAAACAGGCTTTCATTTATACGTAACAACAATGCCTTATAATGACAGATATTGTTTGTTTTTTGTCTGGAAACTTGTGGGTGTTTTGAATCACAAGACCAATAGTGAATAGCAACAATGAAAGAGGCCAACCTCCACAGCACTCCCTGTAACAAATTGAGTCTTCACAAGCTGTTAACATTTGACTTGATTCATGAACCTTGGTTTTATTTTTTAAATTCCACACATATTGTGAAAACATGCATTAAAGAAAATCAATTTCTCTTTTGACTCACTTTGAAGGTCAACAATAGCCTTACAGTCAGTTTCGTTTATCTTTGACACGAAGTTAAATACAACATTTTGACTGTGACAAAACATTTAGGAAAACGTTCAACAGGCTAGCCTGTCAATCAGTGCCAACACAAAAACTAAACAGATGTCCTTTCTCAAGGAGGCTTGTCTTTTCTTTGCTTCAATATTGAGTCAATAATGACCCAGGATGCCCTCTGCATGATGCACACAAAATACACAGAAATAGGTTGAATGTTTTGCATTTGCTCTCAATGAAAAAGAAAGAGGCCAATGGCTGAAGTTTCAGGTATCAAGTCGTAGTCTCTCTAGGGATTAGAATTAAAAAAAAAAATCTTAAAACTACTTTGTGTTTTGAACTCAATCTGAGATTAGAAAGAAAGAATAAATAATTAGTCAAGCACGTACAGTAAAAGAATTACACATATTAATATAAATGAGTCATGAACCTTAGTCTGTTGATGAAGCTATAAAACCCATCACACACACACACTTTTTTGTATAGATTACAAACCATGTCCCCACTTTGCGAAGTGTCATCATACACTGACTCAACTGACAGTTTATTAGTGTTCTACAAACCTCAATGGCAGCAGAATGTTTGAGAAAACTAGCAATGACACAAGGAGTCATTCAGACTGTAATGACCTGATCAGGAAAACTGGGACTATGATGCTAAAATGTTTTCATTCATAAAAACACATTGAACTAAATTCTGTTGCAAATTCAGATATGGCTAGGGAGCAATGTGACATGTATAGAACACAGAATTTTAATTTTATGAAGACTGGGTTCTCCATATGGGACATCTGGGATATTTATGGATAGGTTATGAGGCCTGCAATATAAGACATACAGTAAACTTATAGAGCAGATGAATCTTAGAGCACATTTGAATTTACAAGTGGGTCCTTCTGGTCTCCCTCCCATTCAAACTGCTTTCCAAATTCCAAAAACCGAGGAACCAATCACAACTGCTAATCTGGCATGGAGTGGGCTTTACACAATGACAGATAGAAGAGTACAGTTTGTAAACAGCCAATGGCTGCTGATGGTGTATGACAAAGACATGTATTTACTTTGAAAATGAGAAAACAACTACACTTTCATTTACAAGGTGTGCTTGATGTACTTATTAAAGGATTTGGTAAGAGTTTAATTCCGGCGATTTTTCACATAGATTGCTGTTTCTTGATAACCTGAATCTCGCCAGATGAATTTCGTTCCGCCTAGATCCACTCATCCATCTGGGACCAATCCATTGGAGTGTTGCTTCAGAAGGCTGGGCCTAATCAAAAAAGGCTTGCATATGATTGAAAAAGCCACTTGTCCGTCATCTATTGACGTGCTACTTCAACCACTCACATCGAAGCCAACCCGTGACGCTGATAACAGTCTCACAGTCGCTTCTACGCTATGTCACATCTATGAAACTCCCGCCCTGCGTCCTGATTGGCTCTACCCTACAATCTCGTGCTGAAATCACTCTCAATGGAAGAGGTCCCAGATGGATGTGAGTGAAGCTAGGCGGAGCTAAGCGGAACGAAATTCATCTGGCGAATGTCAGGTTAGTTTCTTGAGGCAGAGACTTTCTAAAGAGGAGACACAGCACTCAAAAAATCCTCCATAGAAATGCATGGGGCTAGTTTGTAACGCCAATATGGCCGTTGTCTACACATATCACACCCCTTCCTCGGCAAAACGTCGACATGTGAATACATTGAGCCAATCATGTGGTGTGATGTGAATACATTGAGCCAATCATATGGTGTGTTGTGAAGACATCGTGCCAATCATGTGTTGTGAACTCGCAGCTGGAGCAAGATTGGTGTCGTGAAGCCTTGGTCACGCGCATTTCTGCCGAACAGGATGCCCGATGAGTGCCCAAAAAGCGTTGCAATATGGCCACCGAGTGGAGGGACTTGCCTAAAAGGACTTTGCTTGAGGTCACCGAGTACTGTTGGTACAAAAAAAATCGGTTATACCTAGCTCAAGTTGCTGCATTCAACAGACAGGCAGCTACAGTGCTACAATCTGGGGGCATGAACATGGGGGCTCATGAACATTCCCCCAGAGCTTAGCACTCTAGCTGCCCAGTAGCTCTAGCTAGTCCAGCTAGGTACAACCGATTGTTTTCAGGTTTTTTCGTATAGACAGTACTAAACCTAACTAAGAGATCTATGCGAAAAATCACACCTTGGAAATCAAAAGTGGACTGCGAGTGACCAAACACATTTTAATTTCTATTATGCCATATTCTATTGTGAGCAAATATTTTTGGTACTTTAATGATAAACTGTACAGTACAGTAAACAACAGATGTTTGAGGTTAGAATTAGGTTAAAAGTTCAGGATGGAGGTCAAACAATCACAATATCCCTCAAATTTTAACATTATGTCTTAAGAACTATCAGTATTAGAACTGTGATCGGCACAGAATGCCACCGACTATGTTGAATATATGCACAGATGTAATTAAATAAAAGTTCAAAACACTGTGAGTTTATTTCATTTAGTTAATGATCCTCTTTTTCAGAACTCAGATTCCAACCAAAAGATATGTGATAAAAAGTAATTGATGAGCTCATGATTGAATAAAAACATGTGGAAACACACACAACAATATAAGACAAGTAATCTGACTTTAATGTAAAGAAAAGTAAGGCTTCCTTTGTCGTACACTCCTCTCACCAATTTATTTTGGTCCTTGTCCACTTTACAGACTCCCATTATCTAATGTCAGTCTTCCACCTCCCTAGAGACAGTGCAGTGACTACATAGGCCTACTACAAAACATAAACATAAGATACAGCATGCTCTATTAAAGTGTTTGTTTTAAGTTTACATCATAAACTTGGCATTAAAACAGATCTAGTTACTAAGAAGATAAATGTGAAAGCTGCTTTGACATTTCAATAGCCCATGACCATCCATAACAAGAGGGCTCAGTAGCAGTAAGGAAATCTCAAAACCCCCCAAAAAGTTCCTCTGATAAGCAGCAACAACAACAGTAACCTTTTTTGTTGATTTTCTGAGCATAGGCCTTAACCTTGAAAAGTTGCCAGTTGTTACCTAAAAATAACACTGAAAACTGAAACAAACTTGGCTTATCAGCAGTTCAAGTCAGACAGTGAAGCTTTTGTTGAACTGTTACGCCGAAGGAGGGGGCAGAGAAAGTGTTTTGTGCTGCTATCTTAATTAATAAATTGGCACTAGTCCAAGCTGTATTTCTTTGAGTCTGCTGAACCACTGTGCTCTTCTGTGCCTTTAATGTCTAAATGACTTGCCAGCTTGTTTCAGTGCTCATGCTGGCTCTTTTTTCTCCACCATTGTCACTCACCCAGCTCTGAGGAACTGATGCATGTTTGACATGCCCTGCTGTCATTCAGTGTCGTCACTATTTAAACGCAATAGCTTTTTCTTCCTCTGGCAATCTGTCTTCTTTGACAGCACTCAGGCTGAAACTATGCAGTGAGTGCACCATAATGGTGGTATTGTTGAAGACTGTGTTCTCTCTTTCAGAAAGGTAGTTGTGCTTTGACCACAACTGGGGCTAAACAGCAGTACACTGGGCTTTCTCTCAGCGGCCAGGCCAGATATAATGAAGGGATTTCTCTTGTGCCATCCAGTAACAATGGCCTGCAGAAGACCACATTTTCCTAAAAAACTAAATGAAAGTTGTTACCAATCAAAAATGTGCAAATTACACCCAAATTGTGCTTGGAAGGGTTCCTAGGGGAGATTTTCCCTCATCTTCAGTTAAAAGGTCAGTTCAAATTCAATTTCTGTGTCCACAATGGTGGAGAGATCGGGCCAGAGTGGACAGAGAGGCTTTTCAGGGATATGCAATTAAGCAGTAAATTACACTGAGGCTTCTGAAAGGAAGGAAGAGGGCCTTCATTTTCCAAACCACCTTATAAGATAGCTTTACTTTCTTAGTGTTAGCCCACAACTTTGGCACAGCCAAATGATATTCTTGCCATGGTTTGTGCATTCTTAGAAAGGTCCAAAGCAGTAGAAATGATGGATAAGTACTTGTTACATTTCTCGTATCAGATAGGAGCAACTAATTATCTGATTAAGTCCATTAATTACCTTATGGGTAACAACAAAACTATATGTTGTTATAGATGCTGAACTACAGTCTTAAAAGTACTCTGAGAATATAACTTCTAATCCTAAAATGTTAGTAGTCCTATTAGAAGACCAGTTATTGTTTTTTGTCTGACAAAATGACAAGTGAGGTGTTGATCTGCCTAATGCAAAGCCACTGAGCCAACCTTAGTGTCAATGCCGCTCATATGATGTCAGACCCTACTATAGGGGTGCATGCAGGCTGGGCCTCCATATTATCTTTTGATGTCACAGTGGAATGTTAAAGTATGACAATGAGATGAACCTTCAGAGCACACCAGCAGAAACCCCTGCTGCCCCATACAGAAAAGAGTTAAAAGCCCTGGCCACCGGCTCTCCATGCTGAGATGGGAGGGTGAGGCCAGTCTATAGTTGGCAGATGCTGAGATGTAGAAAGGCCTTAACTTTATTTGGCTGGCCTGAAACATCCTTTTTGTTTGCTTTTGCACAGTGGGGGGACTTGTAAGAGTCGGTGAAACAAGCTGCATTACAGCTGATCTAAGGCACGATAGCCTGCTCTTGAGTGACCTGCTTCGTAAGGGAAAGGGATTTTTTGGTCTTGTCCACTGTAGCCATGGCCACTGATGTTTGTAAGATCACCTTTTTTGGTGCCAATGAATTTTGGCATGTTCTCACATTAAGTTAGCAGTATCCATGGTAAAACCAAAGATCCTTAATATACAAAGATAAAGCAGCACAGGCTTCTACAATGGAATGAACGATCTCAAAATGTGTAGGCTACTGTAATCCACCCTGGCTTCACAAAACTACTCCATACAATCACCCATACAGTTATTCATACACGCGCGAGTCGAGGTGAAACAGAAGACAGCACGAAAAGAAACTAGCACATAAGATGGTACTTTGGCCCGCCATGAATAATACAACTCGACTCTGTGCGTCATTATTGTTTTGCCGGCCGGCTATCATATTAATGTTGTCTCGCTTTATCAACCGTCTCTGGTAAAGCATTTTTATTACCATGGTGATGTCACAATTGTAGGAGTTAAATGCTTCTGACATCATGCCTCAAGACGTTCTCATGAAATAACACTTAGCTTGGAGCACCTTTCATCAGGTTGTCAAAGCCCTGATGATCAGTATACTGTACAATATGCTGCAGTGGTGGAAACACAGTGTGGTATGGCTATGTAATGTGTGCCCCTTCCTTCACTGGGCACTGGGCCTGATTACATGACACATGGCTAATCGGGTGGACTGCTGTAGTTGCCAGGAGAGGCTGAAAGTTTTTATTTCAATGCCAGGTGCCCTTTGAGACATGGCCAGGTCCATTGTTAGACCAGGCTGCAATGGCTCTATCCAGCAGCATGTGTCTCTCTTGTATGGGGTTTTACATAGTTTGCAACCCCCTCACACCCCCACCCTCTTTCACGGAGGCTTTCAAATCCCTATTTTTGTGTCTGTCCTCTTGTGCTAGTGCCAAAACAAGCATAGTGGAACACTGAGGTCAACATTTCAGAGGAGCTATGACTTCAGTTTAAGAGTCTGGAAAAGGTAGGCACTGGATCATAATTGAAATGTATGTTGTGCTCAAAGTATACATGAGTGCATTAGTGCCATATCCCCACAGATTTACAGCATGCACTGGATGATCTCTCATCTCAGTTTACCATTCTTTCATTGCCTTGCTCTCCATTATGTCGTCCTACTTAGCTTTGACTTTGATACAATGCTCCACTCTGAAGAAATGAACACTTATTGGCACGGACCAAGGGTTTTCTGTGGAAACTAGGAAAAGTGATCTGCATTCTTGTAACTACATTCTTGTGAGTTTGCAAGTTGTCCATGGAGAATAGGAAACCATGATTAAAAAGTGATATCTGGACTCAAGTAATTGGTTATTAGCTTTGATTGATGGTGCTAAAATTACTTTTCTAATCCTCAATTTGCAGTTCTATTCAGTTTGTAATGTAGCTTAGATAAATACTAAATGAAAACATATTTTTAGCAACAGTGTACCGTCATGGACATCCTCCCGTGGGCTTGTAAACTTTTTTAGGAACTTTAAGGAAATTTAGGAATACTAAACACTACTAAACGCCTACGCAGAGTCAATTTAACTGGGTGCAATCAAAACATTCATAGTAAATAAACGTGGCCCATCTGGTTGCAGCCCTGGTGTTGACATTATTGAGTCAGAAATGGTTGAGTATGGCCGGGATGTCTTGGATTGTTTACAGCGCATCTGTTCCCTCTCAGAACTGAACTGTTGTGAAAGATTTATGTTTCAGACCTGACATTAGCAAAGCTTGTGATGAGTTGCCATGGAGCTTCCAATTAGTGGTTACACATACAGTAATCTACCCCCAGATATGGAAAGATAATGGATTTCGTCCATAGTTAAATCACTGTAGGAATTAGGATGAAGGCCAATATTCCATCCAACTATTACAACATTTTTAATAGGCTGGAGCAAACCTAAATAGTTTTGACAGACCATAGAGAGAGGACATCACTGGCCAGTTAGACAGATTCTTAAATAGAGAAACCAAAAAAAAAGTTTATCTAAGTGAAAAATATCAGGAGATTATTTGTTTATTTTAAATGGACGTGTAATTGTGCACATTGAAAATGATAACAACTACAACCTGACTACTCCCTCTGTCCATGTCAAACAAGATTTTATAAAGTGTCCTAAACAAACAGATTAGTTTCACCTGGACACTAATTAGGCTGCCTGTTGAGTGGTTTCAGGGAGGCTTTTCCAATTCTCCCTGCTACTGCTCAGTTCTGGAGCTTTAAATAATGAGGCCTTTTGTGTCCCATTACTCCCCAAGCCATCACAGAACAAGTCCCTGCAGTTTAGCCCTGCTGACAGCGGCCATGTGCTGAGGTCCATCTGAATTGGCTCCTTTGGGCTGTGGCTAAATCCTCTCAGGGGGATAAAACAATCTTGACAGCATTAAGGTTATTTGACCATCAGTGACATTATTCAGCGGATCTGGCTTTAGGAAAGCCTCAAGGACATTACTGATGAGAGTTTCCATTGTTGCCAATGGCCCTGGTATCTTTCAGGGGCTTGGTTCTGTCCCCCTATCAGCGTTTTGCTCTGAGGGCCCCTTGCATTACACGAGTGTTGTTGTTGTATGTCAACGTCTGGCCAGGAGACACTATCTGGCAAGGGCTTTGACTATATTCAGCAGGCAGTTGATAACCTATGACATTACTGTTTCCACATCACCTTGAAGTCATTTAGAAGGTCAAGACACAGGCCTTTAGCACATTAGACCTTAAACCTCTCCTAGGTGTTCACCATTCAGTATTTCTACTCCAGACCCATGGCTCCAAATGACCACATTGCAGTAACCATTAAAGGAGAATTCCGGTGTGATTTTGATCTAAAGTGTGTTGAAACATGATACCGACCGTCTCATAGCTTATCTCGGCTTGTCCCCTGCACTCAGAAATCTGGCGCTAGTTAGCCAATGCTACCAACAGTTTTTCGTTGCGGGTGCCTCGGGCATCGGCCTAGCCATGCAAATAAATCACTGGAATGCATGGATTCAGTTGCTTCCAGTAGCAGCAACTGGGATCCATGCATTTCCACGGAATTATTTTTGGAATCCCTTATCTTTGGAATCCCTTATCATACCTGTTCATTCGTACTCGTCGCTCGACTTATCGTGACTAAATTCAAGATGGCGTCGAACTGTAAAATTCCTTAAGGTACTGTCTGTATAAATCGTCTTGTAAATAAACTACCAGTGCTTTTTCGAAGTTCTCAATGTCTCGTTTTAAATGTCAAGGCCCTCGGAAGTCTACCAATGAAGTATGGAGCTACTTTGAGCCTCGTAAATTGTGTAAAACAGTGATTTATTTGCATGGCTAGGCCGATGCCCGAGGCACCCCCAACGTTGGTAAAAACTGTTGGTAGCATTGGCTAACTAGCCAGATTTCTGAGTGCAGGGGAAAAGCCGAGGTGAGCTATGAGACATACGTTCACACAGTGATGTGTGTGAGTACAGTAATCAGACATCAGTAGCCATCAGACTTCACTGTGAATTTACCTTTTTTCACTTTCTGATGGCTTGGAGATATTTGAATGCTTTTGGGACAGCTTCTTGGACTGATTCATATAAACTTTGTAATAACGTGTTTGTATTTACAGGTGCTAACACATCACCTATAAATGTGCTCCTTCAATGCAGATCACATACTAGATTTACATATGATTGTTTTTTTTTCTATGTTTGCTTGTTGAAACTTCATAGCATTTGCAAAACATTTATTCTAACATGTGCGATGGCAGGCTCCACCACAACCCAGGTTTGTGGTATGCATAGTCACGATCAAGTGTGATGACTAGTGCAGGTTTTTGAGCAGTCACAGCAGATGTTTGCTTCATCTCTTACGCATGGTTGCACTGAAGTTTTGTGTGTACTTTCAGATAATGGGTATTTCATAAGTTGGTCATATGTCGTGCAGGAGGTCTTCCCAGTGTTACCAAAAAACAATACCCACATCCACACTCCTCTGCTCGTGAGCTGACATTTGAAGATTTATCACCTGCAAACAGACTCTCACCAAATGAACCTCTTGGTCCCCCCGAGCCCTCGGGATATAATACACTGCCTGTGCTTGGACTGAAGGATCAAAGGCATCAAAGGAGAGGACACAAAGGTCCTCATTCTTTCCTCCTCTCTGTCCATTGAGTGCTTACTTTTATGTTCTGTGGCTGTGTATTCTGCATTCATCAGTGTCGTCATATCGTTTAAATTTTTTTACAGTGTTATAGCGGGGCCTCCGCAGATGGTTTTTGGCCACTTGACAGATGTCTCAGCTCAGGCATCTTGCTGGTAAATAGGCAGCGACGTAGGGGCAGGGTGAGTCAACGAAAAAGTGCTGATGCGCTTCTTTTCTTTTTTCTTCTTTGCAGAAAAGGATGAGAGTCACTCTGCCCGTAAAATGAGTCAGCAATCCATTAAACTCTTGAGTTTTCATGTCACTGTTTAAGAGTGTCTTTTATATTGTTCCTTCTGCAGTCATAAGCTGAGGTTTTGGATCTGCAGGCCTTTTATAGTTGTTGTTTCAGAATTGTTGGTAGTGGGGTTTTTGGGGGGGTGGTACAAAATTGCAGTTGGCCACCACAATGAAGTAATATTATTTCTCTCAAGTGTTTAAAACAGAGAGGGAAGACATTTTGTTTTTGAACAAAGTTCAAAATATCATTCCAACAAAGTCCATGCACCCAGAGCTGTGAGAACCTACGGTACTAATCCAAAGCTAATTATAAGAGTAAAACTGAACATGAATGTTTTTATCCTAATCTAAAAACCATTTGTGCATGCAATAATAGTTTAATTTTTCATCATATTTTTCTTAAACACTTTTAATATTTTTTATGTGTGCACTGTACTTCTATTTCATGAATTATATCTCTGCCTTTCATACAGTATATGCATTTCAGTATGTATGTGTGTGTGTGCCAAAGTGAATATATGAGCCTCCATGAGGTAAGATCAGCCGTCACATTGGCCCACTAGCCTGCACAGCAGTGACAGAGGATACAGACAATTAGCAGCTAAAGGAGTATCACTGTGCGTGATGTCATTGAGTGGACGTGCCCAGTTCAATTACTGCTCTCGGGGTGTTTGCTTATGGGGATGTGTTCCTTCCACTTTGGAGGAGGTCCACAGGGGGAGGTGGCAAGCAGGTACCATGAGGCAATGGCAGGGCTGAAATTAATACGATTATCCATCGTGATCTTGTTTGGGAGAGAAAAGTTGTCATCTTTCATGATATTGCATTGCAAGTGAGGGCTTACAGTATCCGATTATGTTTCCTCTCTGCACTAGATCATCTTTTATGACACAATATTGATGCAGAAAACATATGAACAAAGCTTTCTGGAGAGGGTGCGTTTCAGCCGTGTGTGGTTGCAGGTCATGCCAAAATCCTCATTACGTCTGCGTATGAGGATTTCAAAATTAGCTCAGAAGATTTCCCCCTCACAGTTACAACACTTCCTCCAACGCACACTGCTCTCATTCGCTCATCTGGTCTCCTCTTCACCATCTGGTTGAAAAATGTACTCGCACATTATCTGACACGTGCAGCACGGAGGCCTGGGATATTGTACCTCGTCCTATGAAAATGTTAACCTTTTTGTCTGTGGTTTTTTATGGTGGTCCAGTTCAATAAGCAGAGGATCGGTATCTGACTAGATGGAGGGACAAGGGAAAGGAAAACAAACATTGTCGGAGATGGACAGCCCACTGCCCAGCTTTTTTCCCTCTGTGACAAGCATGGGGTATGTGGGTGCAGTATGCAGTGTCTGGGCAGAGCGCAGGCTAAAACATGCCAGGATAAAATCTCCTCGCGAGGGAGGACAGGAGAGGAAGCCGTGAAGATAAGCAGACACGTCAGTGAAAACATTGGCCAGGTCTTCCACTCCGTAGCCATGCAACCCCCCAACCCCATCCCACCCTCCTTTCCAAGTGTAGTTGGCAACATCAGCGTGTTGGGGCTACGCGAAACGTGAAGTCTGATAGGGATGGCAATCTCCATCAGATAACAACGTCCTGGTTGAGACACGCTGCCACTGGAGCTCGAGAAAGGTGAGCCGGTGCGACACGGTGTGACACTCACACAGACGCCACCCGGGCCTCTCACTTTCCCTCAAGTCCCCAGTCCTGCCCCTGATCACGGAGTGACCTCCAGGATCACCATCACAGCATCCACACCAGCACTATAACACTCTCCACACCAGCATTTGTTTGGCGGTCCATTTGGGCTGAGGCGGTGAACTAACAGACAGGTGTGCAATTGTCACTACAGAAATATGAACGCGGAGTTAAGTTCCAGTACATAAATGCTAATGGTGTTGTGTGATGAAGCTCATATGGACCCTTTCAAGAGAGTTCCATTATCAGCATCATAGTTGGCCCCACAAGACTTCCTTTTGAACATTCCATATGTTATCTTAATGCAGAGGAAGTAGATTGGGGCCCAAATAGAACGTTCAAGCATTGTTTTTGTTTTGATTGTTGAAAGGGTCTATAATGGGGCATGGTTGGTGATGGATTGTTCATCACACTGCCAATAATAGCATTACTGGGTGAAACATTTCTGTATTCAGATGGCAGAGAAAGACAGTTACAAAAGATTAGAGTAACTGTAGCTATATTTTTTTCCACCTCAAGGCATGTCAGAGAACAAATACTGTTGAACATCAGTATGTTAGGCTACCTTCTGCCCAAACACGCAGACGGATGTTTTACAGTGATTGTCTTTCGTGTCATTCTTTCACAAGTCAGGCGCCACTGGATTGAGTTTCTTCATTTTGAAGCAGATACGCCTGCACTGACAAATCACAGACTAAAATGTCACAATTGCTCAATAAATGGGGAGAACACAATCCCCATTGTGTCTTAGACACTGAGGTTTCAGAACAATGGCTGTGTAGTGAAATCCAGTGGTGTTCATTTTCACATATATTCAAATAAGTATTGAGTTGCAAATGATAGTGATCTTCATGGTGATTTTCCAGTAACTGGTGAAGGAAAAAATTCACAGCAGAAATGGCACATTCTGGTTACAGAAAAACCTTGAAAGAAACAGTGTGCATACAAAAGCGTGTTAAAGGCATTATGAAATAAAGACTTAATCTGACGTCATAGATAACTACAATGAATGAATTAGTTGTAGGTATCCAATGAACATTTAAAATGTAGAATAACAATATGTTGGATTGTTTAAAGAAATACATGAGGTGTATTGTTTTAAGCAATAGGTGGTTTCATTTTGCAATCAATGAGAAAATTAGCCATCATCTCACAACTGAGATTGGTAATAGTAGGTAACAGTAGTTTTACATTTATTTTCTAAAGTGTTCACACACTTAAACTGTTGCCCACCATGGTTTCACCATGTGCCTTTGAGATATTTGCATCCCTAAATGGTACCTGACAGGCATATGTAATGTTTATGACATCAGGCTGATGTGTTCCATATTGGTGGGGAAATGTGATGGTGGAAAAGTGAGCCCAGTGTTTTTGGCGTGGTGGAGTCTTCACACTGATGCAAAGAGCTTGATACTCCCAAAGAGTGGATGTGCTAACCAACCCTTCCCATACAGAGAGAGGTATCCAAAGTCTAAGACGTGTGTAAAGGTGGGGTGGAGTTTGGGGGTGGGAGGGTGAGTCTGTGGGGGGATGCACCCCTGGCACTGGGAGTGATAAGACTGAAGAGGACAGTTGCCAAGGAAATGACGACTATCCCCACTGCTGACCTTTTGTGAGTCATAGCCGATACTGGAAACAATAACGGAAATATCAGTATTAAATGTTAAGTGCCGCGTTCATCCACAATGGCTGAGGAAAAGTTTCCATGTTGTCCTCTCCGGCAATGTAAATGAAACTGACAACTCCTTGTTATTGTTCTAGGAGAGGGAGTGTGTTCATGGTGATGAAACACGTCTAGAACAGTGTTGTCTTTAATCATGCTCACATTGACATTCCACACGTTGTCTCATAAACAGATGACACGGGGAGTCATGTTTGAAAATCCACATTCTATTTTTTCCTCCACCCCTGCGAATCCCCACAGAGTGACGTTGCTGACTTCAAAATGTTACAGTACAGTAAGCCACAACATTTCAGAATTGTTTTCTGCATTGCTGGACTCTCCATCTCAATTCATTAAGCTGAGAGCTCTACTATATGGCTAAGTATTTGTTAGTGTCTTGATCTGGGGTTAAATAGCTTGCTATACACCAGGGTTTTCTTCCATCTCAATAAAAAAAAATATTGTACTGCATTTGAGAGCAAAGACATATGGCCCATATTTGTTGAATTTATGATTCAAAGTCCTGATGGACAATGTCCAGCTATTGAAGGAATCAAATGTTTTCTGGACTGTACTTCTCTCATGTCCTCCATGTGGGATACTTCTTCCAAATTGTATCCAGTACACTTGCAGTGTTTTCTTTACCATAACCTTGGCATGCCTCATGGATGTGGCCTTTTCAGGACAAATGTGTCTTCCTCAGGCCTTATATCCATTTTTGATAACACTTTACGGTAAGGGCACATGAATTAACATGAATTCATCAGAGATGACAAACGTACTCACTTCCCGTATAGTAGAAGTACAGATACTTGTGTTAAAAGTAGAAGTACTGATTTAACTTCTTTACTCAAGTAAAAGTAACAAAGTACAGGCTTGGAAATGTACTTAAAGTATAAAAGTAAAAGTAGTCTTGCGAATGACAACTATTTTTTATGCAACGGTAGCCTACTTGGACAACACAAATGTTACGTTACGAGTGCAAGAGTGCCTGTCTCTCTTTTTAAATCTTCCCCTTAACAGTTCAATTTGATCATGCCATGGATCATGCCATCCCATACTACTACGTAACGTTACTGCCATCAAGCTGCAATGATTTGCCGCCCAAGTGAATGAATGCCGTCCAAATCTGTCGAGTCGTCTTGTAGTTTGTTATATGTATATAGGCTACTTATATTTACCCTTTCTGCTGTAAGTGCATGTTGTGTGTAATGTCTGTATGCTACTGAGACCTTGAATTTCCCCTTGGGGATCAATAAAGTATCTATCTATCTATCTATCTAGTGATGGTCAAGTGCAGCGTATATTCCCATCCAATTAGATTGAATTCAGTATTGATGACGCAAAAAATAATAACGGTAACTCCACTGAAATTATTTGAAACTAAAGTAACGAGCAGTTTTGTAAAATGTAAGGAGTAGAAAGTACCGATATTTGTGTTAAATTGTAAGGAGTAAAAGTAAAAGTCGGCACAAAAATAAATAGTAAAGTAAAAATATCTGAAAAATCTACTTGAGTACAGTAAGTATTTGTACTTTGTTACTTCCCATCTCTGGAATTCATGCATGAATGCATTGAATGCAATGAAGTAATTTATGCAGTACTTCATTCCTTTATATCTTATGAATTATCAGGAATTGACATGACCTCATGCATGCAACACATCAACTAAGACATTAGGTACGATGGGTACATCATTATGATTTATGATTTCTTAAGCCTGATCATCATGATTACATGAATTAAAGGTTAATTGCTCATGAGTTTATCATGTCTGTGGCTCCTCAACTAAAGTGGTGAATAATGATGTGTTTAGACAACTGCAAAATTGTGTTCAAATCAGAATTTGCAGTGATGACCACATTTTTGGCAGAAAAATAAATAATCAGGATCATGCTTAATAAATCATAATTCATAATGATGTGCCCACCGTACCTAATGCTTTAGGTGATTTGCTGTTCATGTACAGTATGAGGTCACAAATGACAGACTATGAACTCATTCATGAGATATTAAGGAATGAAGTAATACATAAATAATTAATTAACTAATGCATGAATTCATGATAATTCATGTACCCTTACTATAAATTATTACCCATTGTTTGTATAGTTTATACCCAATTTGTTTTTTTGCTGTTTCCTTTTTAACATTTTCTCCTATCTTTTTAACATGTCTCTTCATGATATCTCTGCAGCTTTACAATACATGTTGTAGACTAAACTCCAGTGTCATTTTCTATTCAAACCTGATATCTAAACCCATCACTGAACACATGGTTTAAACTTTAAACTTTAAACGCAGAATTTAACCACATGAATTCCAATAGAATTTTCAACTTTTTGCCTGAAATTGCACTGTGCCTATTTACAAGGGCATTGTTCCCACCTCTTTTGGGGCCTACCATTAAATGTTTGACCTCTAAAGAAAGCTGAGAACCTGTAGTGTTCGTAGGAAACAGTCAAAATAACTGTGTGATGTACTGACACAGAGTAACAGAGGCTAGAATATAGTTTTTTCTTTCTGCCGGATTACAAGCATCTCTGAACTGACCACATTTAAGCCCTCTAGGAAACACAACTGAGCCCTAGCACCAGGTCTTGTGAAGCTGTGAGCAAAAGTAGATCAATATAGAATGAATATGAGTGCTTTAGACCATTTTTTGTCAAGGTATGCTCATGTGTTTTGTAAAATGCCTATGGTAACTCCCCATAGGACGTTTGGTTATCCAAAATGCATACTGACAATCAAATGCTTACTGCACATGAACCCCTTTGTGTAGAAGCATAATCCTGGTCTCAAATGAAAGGTAAAAAGAGTAAAATATGTTACAATATTCGCCTTGTCCTTGCTGAGATGTTTATCGCTGTGTACCCACCAATGTGTACTTTTTATGTTTATGATGTTTAGAAGATTCTTCATCACCTTCCTTCACCATCATCCATTTGCATGTCCTTATCTTGTCCTAACTGTAGAGATGTTTATTTCCAAATTCAGTTTTAAATCATGCACGTCATCTGGTTTATAGATTAAAATCAGTTGTTTTCCTCCAGACTTGGAGTGAGGGTCACAGCCAGAGAGACATCATCTCCCTCCCTGATGAATAACCATCACCAGCCTATTCACAGCCATGACCAAGAAGCAGTCAATTTGGTTATGTAACCACTCTGCAAAAAAAAACAAAAAAAAAACACCAAGCACAACCCACCTGTAAGCTTTGGCCTCACATGCAATGAGGGCACCGCCGTGCATAAAACAAACGGCTAAGTCTGTGCATGGAACAAATTAGTGGGTCTCACAATGAGGCCTGACTCACATGTACCTCTCAGCAAATCAAATTCACAAGGCTCTGGGATCAATAAAACTACAGGGGAGATGAACAGGACGACCATGGTGGGCCAAACTGTGTCTGCCAGCAGGCCTAATGGCCCTGCCCTGAGACAGCACTGTCATACTGGCCTCCACACATGACATCGCGCCTATACTCCATAAAGACAAAAAGGCATGCCGAAGAGGGTTTTTGATGATTGTGAACAGTGCCTTGTTAAAGATGTTGCCATGATGTACAGTATGTAACAGATGGTGATTCTGAGGTCCAAGTGGGATCAGTAATGGAAATGTAAAGCCCTTAGCCAAACCCCTCATAACAAAACAAAAACATAACACTGCGTGACTAATAGGATTTAGATCTGACCTCTTCTTGAAGGAATTACATTTTGCATCATGCGGGCAGATTTCACCGATTGCGTGCATCTTTCGCACAATCACGGTATCACACATACTAGTGCTTGGCTCTGTAAGTAATCAATGGAAACGGGAAAAATAAACAGATGGAGACCAAGTGCCGCTCTTTCACACAGAAATGCAATATATGTGATTAGTCATGAACACTTACTTGTTTATAGTGTTGTGGTTTCAGGATTGCACGTGCTAAGCACTCGGCAGATGACTTGGCAGCTGATTTTCGCCGATCGAAACTGTGCTGTGGAGGGAAAAAAGATGACTCTAAGCCATCTTTAAGCCAATGTTTTGAATCTCCATGTCTCTTGTGAAGGCCATGCTGGAACAACAATGCAACTTCATTTGTCTGTTTAAAGAATAATTAATGCAACTGCCATTTTGTGCTTTTTCTTTCAGTGCGGCCAGAAGAATAGGTCAGTGACATAGGGGTGATGCATCAGTGCCCAGGGAATGAGCAAACCCATTAAAAGAAGCAATGGGTGATCTGCTGCACCAGCCTACACATAAGCTTGTCAACACTTTGTTTCAAGGCCGAGGAATTTTTTACCCCATTGTGCAAGGGTAATAGTGTGACCATGTGTAACAAGTCCACTAAAACAGCGGGTATTAATTGCTGTCCGTTGACGTGTGGAATTTGCAAAACAAAGCTGTGCAGCAGCAGGTGCTTGCACCAATTGGCATTTCTTTGTGGAGGTTTGCACAGTGGCAAGAAGGCGATGACTGATGCTACATCCCCCTCTTTTGATACCAAGGTCGTAGAAAGAGGACTTACGATTGTTACGGGTAACAAAGAATCGGTCGTATGACTCAAACTCCCTCATGCCAAACGGTTCCTTGGCTCTCCACATTCTATTCTAAGCCTGGAAATACTCCCATGGACTTACACTCAACTCTAATCCAATGATAAGGAGTCAGAAGGTGGCATCTTGTTTCGCTTTGTCTCCATGGGGATGGAGGGAAGTCCCTCCTGTAAGCTGTGTATCCTCTGAATCACTGGTTCCTGTCACTCCCTACACAAGGAACCCCACAAACAGGAGGGGAATTCTGTGTTAACTGATTAATCTTGATAATTGCCCTGGGGATTTTGCCACGCTCCAATTTCAACTCCCATGCAAATGTTTTCCCAATCTGTGATGAGGTGGCACCACGATGGAATTGTGATTCCTGTGAAGTAAGAGAACTGGAGATGGAAAGTCCCTCTGACGTTGACTTTCCAGAATGGGATGAATTACATGTGACGTTAGTTTTGGTTTCGTGTGTAACTTCAACAGTTTCCTCGTTCATTCATCCAATCAAGAGCACGACAAGCCACGGGCATGACAGCACATCTAAAGAATCATGCTGGCACCGGGTGTTTAGTGAGCTCAGCAAAATATGGCCTCATGGTGAGCCTGTAACCGGAATGTATTTCCAAGCTTTTAGCACAAACCCATCAGGCTGTCAGATGTAAACCACATTAATTTCTTCCAAAGCTTCAAAATGATTGATTCCTGGTTTTGTTTATTTTTTCATCTAAGCCACTTGACAACACATCAAGGGATGAGGACTGACTTGTAGAGATCTTATTGAGTATATGAGACAATTATCCATCAATGTAGGTTACTTATATCAGTCCTAGGATCTGAAAGTCCTGTTCACCACATGTAATGAATTTAGGTACACACTTTGGATTTACATCCTGATTAATATGACATGTATTCAGTTTAAGGATATAGCCACAGTACGTCTGTCACAGAGCACACGTTCATGTCAACAATCTATTCAAGTCTTTAGTGAGGTAGTTAGATGTACTTTAATGTTTGTGTGATATGTATAAATTGTACACTGTGACAATGACAGCATGTTTAAATAATTCAAATACACAACAGGCAAATCAGAATGGTGAAAATATTTATGCAGAATGTAATCTGTACTTCCCCTTCTTGCCTTTGTTGTAATCTTTACTGGATGACGTAGATATGTATGCATAATTCCACCCCTTGAGATTTTCAGTCTGACGCAATTGATAATGAGAGGGTATTCCTGACTGGACATGCAAATTCTGCTTTGTTATGCAAATGTTTATGTAACTGTCCTATCTTTTCATAAGTTAGAGAGATAAAAAAATATATATACTGGGCATTATTATTTGATCTGTGAAAGGCATGAAAGGCATGAATAGTATTCATCTGCAATTTCCTTTTTTAAAACTCTGTAACACTGTACATGTTACATGCTTTTATGTCTTCTGCTGCCTTTCTCACTGTTTTCCCAGCTGTTTCTCTAATAGGACAGTGTAGAAAGCCCTCTTTGCTTTCATCCATGCTTTGAAGGTGATATCTTTGTGTTATGGCCACAGTATTTTACCTCCTGTTGCTTCGCTGCTGTTTTGTCAGAGAGTATGTTGCGAGGTAAGGTGCAGTGTCTGGAGGATTAAACCAAACAAATACCAGACAGAGTTTATTCAGAGTGAAGAATGTTGGTGGAAAAAAAAATCTATGGAGACAACCTTGCCAAACACAAAACAGCCCCGGGTTATTATGTCCAGTCTTCAGTGCTGAAGTGCTGATACTCAGAGGGAAATAAGGCTCGTACCATGAGCTTCTGACATCAACACTGGTCAACGTCTTACACGGAATACCACCCAACATTTCACAGCAGCCTTAGCAGAGAGGAGAAGCAGTCAACTGTGGTCTGATGCAGCTGTTTGGGGGATGCGACTAATTGGGATATGCGAACCAAGAGGAAGAAGTACATTAAAGGAGTGGCGTCGCAGGGCAGCGTGCACCCAAGATGACTAAAACAAACAAGTAAACAAAGTAGCAAATGACGTAAAAAAAATTCCAGTACGCTTCTTTCCCTGAGTTGATAATAAGAATAGAGTTTTGACCATAAGCCTCAGACCCACCCAGAGTCGGGTGTATATTTGGACACAGGTCCCTCTATAGACCTGTACTTATGGCTTTTTTATTTGCACTGCATGCCAATAGAATCAACAGAAGTATGAACGGTTATTTGGGCATTTCTCAGTTTACTTCTGTGAGGGTCGTGTTACTGCTTAATTCAGCACAATGACTGAAATGAGTTATCAGTCCATAGTACTGCCATTGAAAAGAACTGTGCAATTTTAGGGATCATTAGACATTATGCAATTTGCTGCCAGTTTCAGTCTTGATAAGGCAAGTTTTTTTAACTGTCAGTGTTCAATGGTTTCCCATTTTATAATAATATAATGAATATAAATATACCTTCTGCTAAGGTTCATCACACATGCATGGCTATTTTGTGATAGTGACTATATAGTGATTGTGCTAGAGGAATTTATCCAGTAAATTATCACACTAAATGCTAACAAAAGATAACAGGCCTTAAAAATTCCGTGCTCTGTTTTTCACATACTGTATGCGGTTAGTTATATTCCCAATTCGACCCCTCCACTGTTTCACATTGATTTGTGAAATCACACTCTAATCATAGCCTGGCTTTGTTAAGATGAGAGTGATAATGTGGTTTGACAGAGACTCTCTTTCGTAAAAAGCTTTTCAGACGTGACACAGATGCAGTGCTGGGAGTATTTTGATAGAAAGCGTGATTATATTTGACCTGTTGACTGTCACTTGCTCCTGAACTGACTGCCTGTCTGCGAATCTTGACAGTCTGCCTGTGGTTTGCATTGCCATTTTGATAATCCATTCCAAGCATTTGTCAGTAACAGTAGCCTGAAAACAAGGGAGTGGTGAAAAAAAAAATCGGGGTATTGAGTACCTAAGCAATCCCTGTCACCTCGAGCCCTCCCGGCCTGTCCTGACTGGTGCTACGTGCCTGTGAGGGAGGATTCCTCCCATCAGCGCGTGCACTGGAGCACAGTAATCCCACTCAGGCATTAGCATGGGATGGGAATAATGTTCACCCCATGCTATCTCAGCGACACACACACACACACACACACACACACACACACACACACACACACACACACACAACACCCCGCCCTCCGCTCTCACCTCCAGCACCTCTCTACAGCCCTGCCGGGGCCGGCGACTCTGCCTACGCCTCATTATTCGCTCTCGTAGGGTTGCATCAGCCGTCCCCACTGTACCCGTGATAAAAATACGCCGGCGGGCATGCGCCGGGGTCGGGTTACAGAGTGGACCTGGCTTCCAGGAACTGGCTGCCTTCAGGACCCATGTGTCAGCAGGAGCGGTGGGAGGCACAGATTGCTCGCCCTCTCAGCCAGGACAACTGTAATGGGGGCCAAGCAGCCCTGCAGATAAGGCCAGACAGACTTGGCACAGGTAGCATGTGCCGATCCTCACGTGGGCTGTGATATTACTGCAGTATACATAAACCTCCACCTTCCCCCCGTCATGCATGCTTGTGCTTCCAGGCGCAGAAAAAGAGGGGGAGAAAGAAAAAAATGAAAGTATGGTGAAGTCACCGGGCCAGAGATCTGGTTACTGGAAGGGTGTGAGGGTACAGAAAGAGATAAAGCTGAGATCTAAAGATCAGAAAGAGTGTGATGTTTTTCATGTAGCATACATTCTCACCTCAATACCTGAAAACCTGTATTCAACATTGAACAAACAATATATTAAAAATACTGGTAATATTGTCATTGTAATCCCTTACCAATAAGATATTACTTTTCAGTTTCCAGTGGAGGGGGACTAATGCTTATTGAATACAACATGTTTTTCTTCTCATGTTATTGCTCTAGTGTCTTCTGATAAGATCAATTTCTTGGTGTGTATGTTATTGTTCTAGTCCAGTTGCTGGTGCCATAAAGTCAGAGTTCAGTCTAGGTTTGATATGAACTGAGTTGAGGAAATGAGAACGCGGACCAGATATGTATTTTATCTCAACAGACAGTAGAGAGTAGGACATTTATATCACATGTATATCACATGACTTGAATAACATACTTTGTCAAATTAGAAACACCCATCCCATGCCCTGGGAACAGGCTCCAGTTTACTGACCTTCACTGTAAAAGACACAATCTGTGTCACATTCTATCACTGATGGAGATGAAATATTTATGCCAGTGAAAAACAATGTTTTACGAAGGTTCCCAGTTGTTTTCAGCAGCTGTAAATCAAAGACCACAAAGTTTTACAAACACATCAGTTTGCATCAAGCTAGTTTGTCGGTTCCCTGAGAAGATTTATTATGCAGCTAAAGGTCAACATTTTCGAAAACCTGAGGGAAAACCACTAGTGCAATTCTCCACCTTAATACATAGACCCAACAAATCATGACATATTTTGAGAACTACCTCAAGCTCTGGGTTATCAAGGAGACAAAAAACTACAAACTTGCAACTGCCACTTTTGTGTTTGTCTGTGTATCTCATGCCAAAACAGAACAATATCTTCTAGACACAGCACAGAGTGCCTGAGTCACCTCACAGACAGGGTCAATGGGTTTACAGTCACAACAATGGTTAATGTGTGTACTCTAACTTGGGAATGATTTAGCAAACCACAGGATTGATCCAAAATGAAAAAGAACACTTGAAAAAAAAAACAGACATACACGTTCTGAAATACCCTTTATCCCACAGGCGAGTTGTGATTGAATGCATGATACAGACGGACTGTTGCATCATCATGCAAGTAACCTTTTGTGACTGCCTTTTCCCAGGCAAAGAAAATTGTGTGAACAGAGTGCTGATGGATCACTGGGGACTTTTCCCAAGAACTCGTCTCCATGAGGTTTCGATTGAGGGCAGGCTTAGTAGCAATGTTTTATCATATGCAGCACATAATTATCTGCTCAAGATTATTTGTATTAAATCACACTGGTAACAATAGGACATCAAGCTGTAAGCTAGTGTGTAAAAATGTAGCAACATCTTCTCTTTCTCATTTTTCACACAGAATCAAATGATGAAACCAAAACAAAATCAACACACATTTGTAAATGACCCTGTTTATGTGTTCATACTATATTAAATCTAGAGTGACATCACACATTGAAAAAGCATTGACTATGGAGAGGGAGAGAGTGTAAAGCAACTCCATAAGAAGTTAAACACAGGAGTTCCACATCCATAACAATACCCACCCCCACACCCCTGCCAGCCTGCAGTGTATCATAACAACAAACTTTATTTGTTCGCAAAGATAGAAATCCCAAAGATTCAGGAGTGGAACATGGCCCAGTTGTTTCAAACAACCATGAAATTGCTGTGGAGCCAGATAAGGCCTGATTAGACTTGCCCCGTTCCTCTCTGGCCTCTGCGGCCCACTCGGCTCATTCTTACCACCTGCAGCAGCCTTTCTATTAACACTACAAGTGCTCTTGGCAGTGGGACACACTGAAACATCCCTCTCTTTCTCTCCTTAGTCCTGCACCCCCATATTCTAAGTGCCCCTGTCCCTCTACTGCCCCTGCTCTCTCTCTCTCTTCTCTCTCTCTCTCTCTCTTAGTCACCCTCCGTCTCTGTGGTTTAAAACCAGAACTAGAAACACATGGTCTTGTGGGCCTTTGGGTTTCGTTGCGCATTAATGCTTTAAATACGTCTGTTAAATTTGGATATGTGGGCTCGACGCAGTTTAACTTTGTTTAATATGGTTCGACAAATGCCCTGATTTATGCAGGACTATCCAGGCAAGCTAACTACTGTAGCATCAATGCCGAAACAAGGCCCATCCATTGCCATGAGTGAGCCTTTGCGTCTCCCTTCCAGACAGAGTTGCGATGACAAATCTGCAAGTTGTTTTTCATTTTCTCAGTTACTGCATGCATGCAATTACCGCTCCACTTGCCCTCCCTTTGGATGAGGTTCATAGCCACAGTGTGTTTGTCATGAAATGAATTAATCAAAATGTACCCAATGTGTATGGTTAAATGTACCCTAACATATAATATCTCAGTTAAAAATAGAATATATCATGCAATTATGTATGGACGGTTTAACCCACCAACATCTCATATTGATTTACTAAGTGGTTTCCTATTGGCAAACATTGCCTTTGATGTTTCCGAATGAGTTTTTTACTAAAATAACTCAAATGCAAGACATTTGGTATGAGGTCGTGGAGCACATTGAATGTGTTATATCTTGGTTAAAATCATCCATATTCAATCAATTGATTGATAGTTATCTACTCTACCAGTGATTACAGATACTAATTTGAGTCTCATATTCTAAGATTCTAGACTCCATCATTGAAAACTTGCCTGCTTGGTTTGCCTACTCTACAATGACATAGTTTGTTATATACATGCCTTTTTAATAGCTTTCAACATAGCCATGATTATGACCACAATAATGTGATATCGTGAAGTAACATTGGTGCCATACAACCAATGTTACTTCATGATATCACTTTTAAGTTGCCCCTTTCTGCTTCCCATTTGCCCATATCACAACCAACTCTGTTATCATTTTCTCTTCCAATCAGTGGAACCTTTGGGATCATAAATGACAGTAACCCAACTGAACGTCCAGTCCCGTCAGCATCGTCCCCTCCCCAAACTTTAACTCAATCTTTAATATCACACCTTCCATGGGTGGAATAATAACAGTGACCTCTGCTGGAATCTGGGGGCAGGGATTGAGAGTACATCCCTAAGGCAATAAACCCAGATTTTAGTTTACCATTAGGATAATAGTAGAACTATTCAACTCTGATACACAATCATGGTTTCTTATTGTTTCCTGGAAGCATGAACAAATCTTTCAGAACAAGGACAGTGTACAGGGATTGGTAGGAACTTTGGCGGATTTTATTCACTTTAACTCTGACAATACACTGAGTAATTCTCAGTGTGGGAACAGTCTTCTTTTTGATCTGTATTGTTTCTTTAGATGGTATGAGAGAAAAACAAGTTTTCAGTTTTAGCAGTTTTGAGGTGTTCATCTACATCGATGGGCCATTTGTCATAGTATTAGTTTCTCATCAGTCACCTATGAAAGTCCATGTGGGCTCCAGCACAGCTGAATGTGTGGCTTTTATGAGACACATTGAGTCATGGTGCTGGCCATGCGTGAAGTCTCAGACTCAGCATTAAGGCAAACCGCCCCACAGGTCATCAATGAGAGTGATTCACTTACAATAATATGAGCTATTTATGGCTACATGGACTGGTTTCATCGTTTGATATGACAAATATGAACATTGTCCCAAGACTCTGGTATTTTGTCTCTTTCTCTGATTCGCCGAATTCCCTGCCACTCTGTGTCACTACCACAAACCTGAAAGGACACCAGTTTTCCAGTAGAAGATACCAGTTAAGTATTCGATTTGGATGGACTTGTTTCAAAGTAATTTTTAGGTCATAAAATAGTTCAACTGCATTGTTTGATACATAGGGGGCCTCAATACCATTCATCGATAACACCTTTAACATGAGCCAAATGAATAACTTCAGGTGTGCCACAGCAGGGAACATGTAGGTGTCTGCAACATAAACCCACAGATACAACTTGTAGATACACAGCACAGTCCCTGTCTCCTGTGAAAGGGCAGCTGGGGTTATTTTCCTTACACATGGACCCACTGTGGTAGTTCATGAGGAAGGGCAAGAGGACATGAGAGCGATGTGAGATTTGAACCAGAGAACGTCTGCAAATTTTCAGCCACGGTGCTCTTGCCTCTAACCTCCCACTGTATCTGCCTCTGCACTATGTGAGCTGTAGCCCTGATAAAATGAGAGCGAGAGAGAGAGAAAGAGAGAGAGAGAATAAGGGAGAAAGAGTGAGTGAGAGAGATAGATAGCAAGAGAGAGACAATGAGGGAGAAAGAGTGAGTGAGAGAGAGAGATAGATAGAGAGAGGGAGAGAATGAGGGAGAAAGAGTGAGTGAGATAGATAGATAGATAGAGAGAGAGAGAGAGAGAGAGCAATGCTGAGATTCACAAAAAAACCTGCAGAACTAGGGTGAGAAACACCATGAGGATTAGAATAATCCTGCTGTTGAAAATAAAGTCTGATAGCTGCCTTCCTGTTATTATTTAAACGCTGCAGCCTCCAAGATAGCATTGCAGAATGAAGCTGTGATTTATCATGTTTGCCTTGTGCTCCCATTTGCCTGACTTTGTTCATTTTAGTATCTGCCCTGCCACTCCCCCTAGGACAAAAGAAGGAAATTACATAGAAATGAATGAACTGAATGAAACCCATCAGTTAGATTATTCTATTGCATTTGGCTTGTGGAGCACAGCAGCTGTCTGCCCCTGAACTTTGGGGTTCTTGAGCCATGTGCATTTATGGTCTGATATGTGATGACACACTGCTTAACCTCAAATGGCATTAGATTGTTTAACAACTGCTACATTATCAACAGTGCATCAACTGCCTGCTTACTCTACAACGTGATTGTCATATTGCTGGGAGGGACCATAGATCATATGGATTCTTAATCTGGATATAAATGGGTTTTTTCGTGTGTGGGAGAAGCTATTTGAAATCGCTAAATGTTACCCAGGTTATCCACTGTGATGTTGAACTGATGTCAGAATGAATGATGTCATGTTGAAATACATCAGGCAAGTGGATTTGATGACTTCCACGGAGGAGCACACAACTGCATATTGGTGGAAATAGTTTGGCAATGCCGTTCCATGACTTCAAGCTCAGGTTTTACTGCAGGTGACATAATGAAGGAATGCATACGTATGGCGTTAGGGTTTGCCCTCTGTGCTTCTGTGTTAGCGACACACAATGACGTATGACAGAGAAGCATGCAGTCTGAAGGTCGGGATGGGAGGGAGGTGGGGGTGGAGTGGAACTGGAATGATTAATATGTATTGGAGTAATTATGAACTAATTTGAGGCTTGGCATCGTAGGAGTGTATTGTAAAAGTACTAATGGCTTGCTTTTCAGGCTGTAACTTTAGCATTTATTTATGTAGGATTTAATAGGATGGAAAGCAGATGCCATGCAGGCCGGGGAAAATATTATGAATCAAACATTTGAGAATCCAGTGAAGTGTTTGTAAACATGAGTTGAATGCAATTGAATGCTGCAAACCTCCATCCTGACATTCTTTCATACAGCAACAACAGTAGAATCATACATCTTTGCACCAACTGAAAGAGTGGGAGGGAGAGACAAAGACTGTTGTCTGTCTCTTACATTATGTCACTCAGGTGGAAACACAAAGTCATAACTCATGAGTCACATGAGGTCACAGAAATCATGCAGCGAGCCCATAAGAAATATGATGGCAGGTAATTCTACAAATTATTACACAAAATAGCAAATGCCTCTCCTGAAAAACACACTGTTTTAACAGATCAAAAGCACTACAGCCACGTCTAGGTTCGATCAGATGTCTTCTGGCAAGGTCTAGTGGCTTCAGTTTCAATAGCAACAGGGAAAAATGTAATAATTTACTGATTTACAACCTGCTGTTGCTACGGCTGAACTCCTAGTCTCTGTTGAAGGGAAACTTTGAGGTGCCAGTCTAGGTTTCACTCTCAGGCTCACAGTGGGAGTGTGTGGACTAGGCTGGCTAGTGTCCTCTTAAAAAAGCAAAACACAATACACACAACACAGTTCTAGGAAGATGTCTTCCTCAAGCCAAACAGCCTGTCTGCAAAGGGTTGTCAGTATTCTGAATATGTATTCTTGTGTTAGTTATGTAGTAAGTACTTAGATGAGATGTCTATAATATTATTATATCATTATATCCTTGTTAAAGATGAATAAGAAAAGATTTAAGACTACACCATGAAAACAACAGAGAACTAATAAGGTTTACAAGAGAAATATGATATCAAAGCAAAGAAAGTCTAGTCTCAGAACACATGCAGCTGTTCTTTGTAATTTAACATTTACAGTAGCTTATTTTGATATTTAACTCGTAGACTGGACAATATATCAGAACAGCTTGCTTCAGGCATCATGAAAATATGAACCAGTGATAAACATCTGGAGAGGACAAAGGGGGACTATTTCTAACAATACTGTAGCGGTGGACAAATTAGATATTGGCAATGCTTTTTAAAGCACGCATCTCCACAGAGTGGTATAACTCCGAGCGTACATTCCACAAAGAAGGACACCTGAGGTTCAGTAAAAGGTGTGGTATTCCTGGCTTTGAGCATGGAAAAGACTGACATAAGTCCTCAGATTAATATTACAACCCAAGATGACTGTCTTATGTGTTGAAATGTATCTGAGGATCAAGTAGATTCCTTGTTACTGTGTTAAATTGACCACTTAAGAAGAAATATAATGGTGAAGTATTAACAATATATTTCTGTAGCAAGTGTAGTACAGGCAAATCAGCTTTCCTCTCCTGCTTAATGTTATGTAATAGTCCAGGCAAAGTAGCGTTTTACAAAAGACTATTTGTAAAATACATTTTTGCAGCTTAGATCATACCTATGAGGTGTCCAGAACAACATACTAAAAGTCCTAAGAAATCCTAGTTGAGGAAATATGTTAAATTCTCATCAATCCAAGATTTGTGCCAAGAAGGCCAGGCAACAATACACCCCCCAATGGGGCTATTTTGCCTTTACTCCTATCAAAATTAAACTTTACACAATGAAAGTACCCATGAAAAGTACATTTTTTGTATTACAAGTTTCTTTGAAAATTAATTTTAATATGCAAATGAGCTATACACTAATCAAATATGCCCAAAATACACCCAAATAGGCTTCATTTTTCCTTTACTCTTACCACAGTAACACTTAAAGTAACTGTTTTTGTATCACAAGTTTCTTTTGAAATTATACTTACACATGTGGCCCACTGTGGTATTATTAGTATGAGTAAATTGGGTATATGGCTCATACCTTTGGGTCTGTGCCATTTAGGAAAAACTGTTTTAACCATATAAACCATATATTTTCTGAAAGCTTATACCCTCAGGATGTGATCTAACATGACATGAAACATGTCCCATCCTCCTCATTAGTATGCTGCCCATGCATAACACATGGGGTATTGGTAAATTAAAGGAAAATTCTGGTATCCCTTTTCTGGTTTGTTTTGGATGAACTAGAGTGGTGGACACCGAAATTTTGACGATTGGTCCTGTCTCGACTTTTCTGACTCGTTTTGAATCGCCTTTGACTACTCAGAGTGGCTGCTGTAGAATTCTGGGGTATTCTCACTGTATTCTGATGTGTTCATATGTTACATCTGTGTGTAGTATACAACGGGGAGAGGTCCATATTATTGTACATAACTGTGCCTTAGGCCTGTGTACCAGCAGGAAGGTCATACAGGCCGATGTTTAGGAACATCCGAGGAACATCAGTGATAACATGGGCCGAGGGAGACAGCATGTCTGCCTATTCGGGCTAGTATCTCCATCTGGCCAGGGCCGGGTTGTGTACACTGGTTGGCACCTGCCACGTTGGCATGATTGACGTTTGTATGTTTTAGTATAACTGGCTTTGTCTTAGGTTTTGACACGGAGACGGATCGAGGAAGTGACCAAGGAGCATCTTCTGTCGGAAGGCTCAGCCGCCGCTTCTAACAACAACCACAACTGTTAGACTCTGCACAGTTTTACTGTTCGAGACTTAGCCTGTTTTCTGTTATTCATTATTGTACCATCTACAATAAATCATCATCTAATCGCCGATCCTAATCCCGCCGTCAAGCTTTATTGACCATCTTCAATACAACCATTAGAACTAAAACACAACGCAACAACCAGAAAATCCTACACTGCCAACAGGCATACTTAAACATGTCCTAAAACAACCCTTAACGTTCGTTTTCAAAACTGTGCAACTCACCGAGTGGTTAGTGGTGTTCGTTGATGTTCCAAAACAAGTAGCGTAGCGAAATACAGTTTCTGTCGTGTTTTATTTGGCATTTTGTAAAATCCCATTGATTTCTGTTGGAAGACTCATTGCACGTTGATATTACTGCGCCACCGTCTATGCTTCAGGTTCAAATATTGAGCGGAAGTTTATACTCGGTTGTGAGGTGTCTGAAAAAATAGTTCCACAATAGCAAATAAGACGGCTGGAAATCATACATTGCGCCGATATATTTGATTTTAATAATCAACAAACACCACTAACCACTCGGTGAGTCGCACAGTTTTGAAACGAACGTTATGGGTTGTTTTAGGACATGTTTGAGTATGCCTGTTGGCAGCCACTCTGAGTAGTCAAAGGCGACTCAAAACGAGTCAGAAAAGTCGAGACAGGACCAATCGTCAAAATTTCGGTGTCCACCACTCTAGTTCATCCAAAACAAACCAGAAAAGGGACTCAAAGGGCTAAATACTGGAGTTTTCCTTTTACGCTATATGTCTGATGCAACAGCATTGAGTTACATGGCAAATCTGGACTGCTGAACTGTCTGCTTGGACCCCTCATTGCTCATATATTTAATTAATGATGTGCCTTATGAAAGACTGTGTTTCCAAAACACAGAGAGTCAATTGACTTGACCAAAGAATGACAAATGCCATATTAAGAATATAATATTGTTAAACAAGCTAAAACTTTTGCCTTCAAAAAAAGAAAAAAATTATTGTTTTGAATATCCTTCGTATGTGCCTTTTTTACTGTGAAAATAATCATTCAAAAGTTGCTTATGACAGCTATGACAGAACTATGTTGGTCTCAGGACAGAGGATTCAAATAGCGCATTGCCCTGTAGGCACAACACAGTCTGGACATCCAAGAGGACAAACTCTGGCTGCACTGGAGAGGGGCCAGGCCCAGACCCACAAACCAGAATGCAACCCCACCACGTGGCAATGCTGCAGGCTCCACACACATCTGCAACATACCCTGGGAGAACTTCTGAAGTCAAATGATGAATGTTCATGTTTTTGAAGTTAACTACAATACACACACCAACACATAATATGTGTATATGTATTATGTATATATGTATACTTAATATAAGTATATAGTATAAGTATAAATACTCTTTTTGGTCTCTGCATTTATCCCAATCCGTGAATTAGTGAAACAAACAGCAGCGCTCGGGAGCATTGAGGGGTTAGGTGCCTTGCTCAAGGGCACTTCAGCCGTGCCTACTGGTCGGGGTTCGAACCGGCAACCCTCCAGTTACAAGTCCGAAGCGCTAACCAGTAGGCCACGGCTGCCCCCATATAAACATATATATATACTGTGATTTGATCACACTGTCAGACAAAGGTACAAAGAGGAGGAATTACAGCTCCAAAGATTCACTGAACTTGTATTGTTCATTCCCATAAGAGCCCTTAGACCCACGGAGCAGCTAGAGGGACTGACATGTTTTGTTTTCCTGTGGCGTGACACTTAAATAGCCCTCTTAATGAGAGAGTTACAGGTGAAATAATTGATTTCACGCTATCTCATATGATGACAGTCAGCACTGTTTCAGATTCCACGTCTTCAATGAGTATAGGCGGGCCTCTCACTCACTGTTCTGATCCTCCACAGCAATTCATTCAATAAGATGGGGGGAGAGATGCTTCTTTTGAAGTCGTTCATTAAGTATTCTCTGCAGATTACGGCACACTTAGCCTGATTAGAGGTGGTAAATAAGCCCCCTGACATTTGGAGTTTCTGGGGGTACAAAATGAAGGTGGCATGCAAAGCTAGAACCAATGAACTTTTGAACTTTCTACCTCTCCATTCGCCTCCTCCCTGGATGTGAATTCTCTTTGCCTTTGTGTGCTTACTGAAGATTGAATCTGTAAAGGTTGGACTTTGGTTGAACTTTTCTCATTACCCCCATATACCCCCCACCCCCAAACACACACACACACACACACACACACACACACACAATCATCCCCTCAACCATCTTAACTACTCCAATAATTCACAACATTTGTATTGAGCTTCAACAATGCCATGTCTAGAAAACCACTCAGCATATTCATACACACAGGCATTACAATGCAGATGCACACTGTCACAGATTTACACACACACACACACACACACACACACACACACACACAGCAACATGTATACATCTACCACCAGCATACCACAAACAAATAATCACATGTAGCCATTATAATATTACATTTCAATTACGGCTTCCCACCAGTCTTCTAGATAAGATATAAGTGCAGATTTAGACTCGCACTCCTAAAGAATAATGTGAACCGTTAAAGGATTTGGATTTCACATCATGCCTGAACACCTGGACCCAATTATTTATCCTTCAAATTAGGCATTCAGGAGCAGCTGTTTTGGCTGGGAGGGCGCCCGTTTACTGAGTGGAAGGGATGAACTTGCCTCTTGGATACTTGGCTCCAAATCAAGCCCACTGCCATCACCCTGGGTTGCGTTCCAGGGAAGAAATTGAGATGGTACACCCTTAACCTCAGTAAATGGTCTCAGATATCTTGGCATCCACCAGGATAGCTTGTTTAAATATTCATGATATATACACCCTTATTAGAGTGTCGCTCAAGATTTTGAAAGAGTAGTGTGTGAGGAAGAGAGAAAGGCAGAGGTAGAACAAGAGAACTGTGGCTCTAAAGGCCTAAGCACCTCAAAAGACATTTTGCTGTTATCAGACTTCTGGTGTTATCACCTCAGCGAAGTACTTCAGTGTGCAGAAAGGAAATGTGACACAGCTGGCTTTAGACAGACTTGATCCCACTCCCTGTGCGTGGTGATTAGAAATGGAACCAGGCCTTACATAAAGACTAGTCACTTTGACAGCTCCTGTTTCGTAATGGTTGGCGCTGGTCCCATTTTGTTATCTGTCCTGCTCTGTTTAAGTGAATCAGGCATCTGTTCGTGTGCCACAGTTCTGTTGTCACTCTGTCTTTTTTTTTGGCTCCACAGGAAACTATTGAAAGATTCACACATGGAAACCTCACAATCCCCTTTGGAAAAGCCATGTATGTAATCAAGCCTTTTCCATTATGCTTAATCCTTTTATTAGGGGTCCAAACAGCGCAGCTTCTGGAACTCTATTGGTTTGTTCTGATTTTTCCTATTCTTCTTCTCCTGCAAAAGTGGTTGAGTAGTGAAAATACTGAAACATATTAAAGTTAAAGTCAAAACTCCACCTAGGCCATTCAGCAAAATTTCACAAAACCTTTACGAATACAATCTACACACAGTGCTGACAGAAATTACTTTTGATTTTTGGCTCTGTTTCAAAGGAAGTCAAGGAAGTGGTCCACTATCACTTTATGGCCACTATCTTGGGTTGTAATAGTCCCAGCTTCAAAAAAAAGGTTACATGACCAATCATTACAACAGTCTGAGCACACATGGAACATTTAGATAGATAGATAGATAGATAGATAGATAGATAGATAGATAGATACTTTATTGATCCTCAAGGGGAAATTCAAGAATTTTGTGCAAATTAAAAAAATTAATTATGTGAAACTTTGGTGTATAAGCAATGCTTGACAGGGCGAACTTTGCATAGTGCAGGGAGTTAGCCCCCTCATCATCCCATGTTGTTGGAACATGGCTGAATGTCAATTCACACTGTTACCATACTGTTACGTTTACATAAAAAATATCCTAGAAAAGAATGGAATTGTTGTATATCTAAAACATGTCTGAAAGGGTTACTAAAATCCCTGCTTATATGTGAACAGGTTTGATTCTAGCATGTTCACAGACAGAGAAATACCCATTAAAATGACAATGTCAGGCCCCGTCTTAGCCCTATATAACTGCCATAGATGCCATAGATGTGACAGGGCATGACAAATGGCTTATTAGTTCCTATTCGTTAAAAATGCATCTAAAAATGTATTTAATTCAAGAAAACAAACATCCTGAGATGCCACAATAGGTGTTCCACATAGTTTAAGATGGTCTCAATGTTCAGATTCAAAAATAAGAATACCCCCCAGCAGAAATGGAGATGGTAGCGATGGAGAAACGTATTACAATCGACTTGAGCACAATGAGCTATATGACGTGAGAGTTAAACTGTATCACCATATTCATTTGTGGAGTAAAACTGAATGTGCCTCAGATTTTCTTGTCAGGGTGTGTTTGTTGCAGTCGCCAGAAAAACTAGCATATTAGCTACCATTAACTCTTGATTAGCACATTATTTGTTATTAGTTGTTATGACAGCAGAAGACCCACTCAACTGCTTTTTTGCTGCCAGCGATTTGTCAAATCAAAGAAGCGCCCTTCTTGTCAAAAAAGACCTTAATTGTTCTTCTTATACTTACGGTGGCGCATTGCATTCACATCACAAAAAAATAATAATCAGGTTATCTCATAATTGTGAGATAATTATCTCATAATTACAAGATAGTATCTCATAATTATGACATATTATGTCATAATTACGAGATAATTAACAATACAATGTTGCACATTGACAGTCCTAACCAGTAGGTGGAGGTACTGCTACTCCGCATAGGGCTACCTCCATCCACGTTGTCACACGCATGACTATTGTTTATTTTGTGCAGCTAGGCTACTTGTTCAAGTGGCATTGATGAGTTAAACAGTCACATTTTTTCCTACACATATTATATTGAGAGAAAATAGTCAGTTGTAAACAAAGAACTCTTCTTATGTAACCCTTTCGTAAATGGACTGAAGTTGGCTCTAAATATCTACTTTTATCGATTATGCTAACCATTAGCATCTCTATGGGATTTCTCATTTACATTAGCCAACAAAACATCGAAGGAAATAACTGAGATGTACTCTGTTGGTCTGCTTAGTTTTACAGTGAATCCTAAGTAAAGGTTTGAAAGAAACTTCAGCTTCAGACTTTCTCTTGGGAAGCTGTTAGGTCTATCTTCTCTAATGTAGCTAGCTAGACCATGTCATTGCCAAACACAAGTGGGGGCAGAATTGGAAATGTGTCATCATAATTATCTCGTAATTATGAGATAATTATCTCATAATTTTGAGATAATATGTCATAATTATGAGATACTATCTCGTAATTATGAGATAATTATCTCATAATCATGAGATAACCTGATTCTTTTTTTTTGTGATGTGAATGCAATAGCCTACATACAGTCGGCAACTAGTCATAGTCGTGGTTACCGCCCCCAGTTGCAGTGGTTATCGTGGCTGAAACGCCCCCAAGGGGGAAAATATTTGTTTCGATTGCATGTAAAGATGGTTGATAACGAAGATACTTCCTGAGAGGCCATTTCCTGTCCCTGGAAATGTATGCAAATAGGGTAGCAGTAGTACACGTCCCGCACGAGGGGGGGCCACTATCCCCCATTTATGCAGAGATCGGGCTCCCTTTTTAACATTGAGGTCTATGGCAGAATCCAACAATTTCCCAGAATTTGGCAAAGCCTTATTTTTCTGAGCAATGGATGCACATTTCGGACACGCTATCATGATCTCCAAACCCTCCTCCCCATTTCAGGAGAATGTTGTGACAGTATGACCCTCCAGTCGGGAGAAAATTAATGAAGGTGTACACCAAGTTTGTTTTGTACTCAGTATGTCAGTGACACGCCCCTGTGCCCGTCTCTGACTGAACTCCACTTTGCCCTCATAGACATGAACTAGGACGACCCATCTTGCTACGCATTAATTATCTTTGATGTAATCTAATGGAGGTGCACCGGCTTGAGTACAGAAAGCACCTATAAAAATATTAAATATTTTAGCAAACATCCCTAAACGGCACAAACACGTTTGAACTGAGAGTTATCTGTGTGTCAAGGAGGTTAAGGGTAACATTAAGTTGCCTCATTTTGCTAATTCCAGTTATACGGCCAGACTGTCTCAAGTGTACTCATTGTAGAACTGCTTTCAATGGCCGGACTGTGTTGCTCGGTTTAACAAGCTAAGCCTTTTGCCGTAACACCACATACTCATAAGTTGCACCTGAATTTATTCTCACATGAATGCACATTCCCTACAATGGCCGTGGGAATAGTTTTAACAAGAAATGTGTACCAGTTGGTTATGTTACACTGACAATATAAAGTTAGCCAGTTAGCAACCTAATGATGCTACCATTGAATATAGCTTCCAGAGAAATTTGTCGTCAACATTGGGCAATCGAGGGTGAATTAAGTTGTTAGCATACACTGGGCAGTTAAGTAAACACAATTCCTTTAAATTATTGTGTTCAGAAACAAGCAGAACTCCACCTGAATGTAAAAACGAATGTATAAAGTCTAATTGCTAGCGAGTTCACCCATTGACTTCCATTGTGTAATGTTAGCATGCTTTCCCCCTCATGGGGGGCGGTAACCTTTCCGGACGTCTTAAGCAACTGTATGTATGCACCACCGTATATACTTCTATTTTGAACAACTGTGCCCACGTACTGCAGAATGGTGCTTAGGTTATTCTCTCCGGTGACAGGTGGTAGACCATATACACTAACGGTCAAAAGGGGTCGCTTGGAGTCCATTCCACTCCATTATAGACAGAATACCAGCTGAGATCAGTTGCAATGTTTTTTTTTTAATCAGGACAGCTGTTTTCAGATTACATTATGTGTGTACAATGATTTGAGCCAACTGGGAGAGGTAAAGGCTGTGCAGAATCTCAGCACAGGTTAGCGTGGACTCGGGGTCGCAAATTCAAATCCTGACATAGGCACTCACATTGCTACACCAGAAGACTGTGTGATGTGACCTGCTTTAAGATCGACAACTGTTTGGACCCCGTTCATTGCTCCTTTGTAGCTATATTTTCATTTTACATTAATTTAGCAAAATCTCTTAAATTAAGAAGTTCCTTCCCTTAAAGTCCAAAGTGCATTTTATAGCTGCAAACGCATGAAATAAAAGTAATGCCGTATTCTACAGATGTGGTAAAAAAATATGTTTGAACTGACACATGCAAATTCAAAACATAGAGTAATGTGCGAATGGTGACACTTTAGACTCACAGATGTCCATAGAAGTGGTGCCTGAAATGTTTAATTTTCTTTTTTGCATCCTGCAGGAAATTAAGTAGCAACCACAATGTGTTTCACCCTGCCCCAAAAAGAAAACAGTCACACCAGGAATAACCCTTTCATTTGCATGTTTTTAAAATTCCTTTAAGTCAATACATTTAAAACAAAGTACTGTAATAAAGTTCTTGCACATGCTCATCTGGATCACATATTTATGTGGTTCATTATCCAAAGAATTTTCTTGTTTTGTTGGATTCTAATGAAGAAAATAACACTTTGTTTTTTAAAACAAAGGCGTTGGGACCAGATTCATAACCCACTCATGTGAACCTGCGGGGTCCAGAGGCCTGGTCCTTGGGAAAAATTGGAAACGGGAGCAGTAAGAGCCACCAACACCCCAGCAGCTAACACTGCTCCGCACTGACATCCATGCGATTAAGACATTGAGGCCATGACAAGGGGGGAGCTCCTTTGGTCATAATAAAACAATTAAGCCATTCGCTGGGCAAGGGACATGGAGTTTCGTCAACCTGTTCCTGCAAATGAGTCTCCAGCGAGACACTGAATGATTCTCATTCCCCCGCAGTCAAGCCGGACAGCTGGAGGTGCTGGCGGAAGCAGGATTCGCGCTGGCTACCCGGCCATCTGGAAAAGAGCTGGATTCCAAGGCTGACGGTGAGGTGAAGAAAAATGCTTTTCCGTCTGTGCTGCTGCTGCACCGTGATTTGTATTATGGCATTTTCAAAAAAAAAAGGAGGACAAAAAAAATAAAAACCAAGAGCTTTCTCTCAGAGGCTACTCTGCCATCCCTCACGTCCTGCTGTCCCAAACATTTACAAGAGTCAGTGGGAGAGATTTGTTTGCAGACCGGTCATCATCACATCAAGATACATGAACTGCAGCATCTTAGGCCTAGTCTGCACAAACATTTGAGGCTAATTGAGGCTAAAAACCTCAGCCTAAACAAAACGAGGCAGTAAATAACCATACTGACACCCCACCTCAAACCTCCCAAGCCTGCATACCCAACAGAATGGCAAGATACTGACATTATTCAGGTGTGTCTGCTGCAGGCATGTAGCTTGCAGATGATATTCAGACAAAGGGAGCTTGAGGCAGAGGATCAAAAGTACATGCTCTATAGCAACTCTATTTATCATCCTAATCATTTCATGGTACGCCAAACACAAAACACTTTCAGTTGATATAATAATGTCTAACTTTATACACATGGATACATGTCAGAATCCTCCACACCACTCTGCTTTTCCAAATAAGCAACGGTGATTAGGTAGTGAGAGATGCAAGCCACAAGACAGCGGGAAACAAACCAAAGTGAGAGAGATGACAAGCATCAGATGGAGAGAGACTCTTGGGTGGGAGGAGACAAACAGAACTGATAATAGGCTCTTCTGTCTGGAGATGCTACAGAAGAACAGTGACTGTCATGAAGAGAGAGAGCTCCAAGTCTGCCATCAGACTCCTTATTATGTGTCTGAAGTTGATGATGCACTCATCCTGTCGAAAGCAGGGGCCTGTTCATGAAGTATTTTGGAAACCAGAAGCAGAGGGCTCTCAACACTCAGGGGGAGATGGCGAGTGATGGGGCCAGGCAGAATGGAGCTTAAGTGTGTGAAAATTGGGCCCTGATAACAGGTTTTGGGACCACTTCCATGCCTGCCTATTTGTTTTTAAAACACTGTTGCTAGGCAATAGTCCATCAAGTCTATATGCAGAGGATACCAGTGCACTGGTCATGGGCACTCTGGCATTTTTTGGCCTTTTTTAAAAAAAGCAGTGATTGTCTCCATGAGAAATCATACAGCCTAGCTTTATCATTGCCTGCTATTCCAACTTTGTGCAAAGGCTTTGTGAAATGATTTGCTGATTTCTTATGTAACTCCTTGTATGAACAGGAGACAAAAACACCAGTCACAGTCACCAACTGCCCCAAAACCATGCCATCCAAATGCATGCTTTCCTGCCAGGAAAAAAGGAAAGGAAAGAGAACAGCCATTTTCAAAACAGCCATCCCATCTCCTCATCTAATGACACATTTGACATCTAAAAATTGGGATAAGAAATCCAAACAGTAAAACACAATGCTTTTTTTTTGTCAAAAATGACCTTTTCATGTACAATAGATAAACACCAGTGTCCATGGCACTCACAAAACCTCACCATGCATACTGTACCAACAAATCACCTGGAGGAAAAGGACAAGAAAGCGATTCCAAAGATGATGTAGGAAACAAAAAAGAAGAAACAACAGAAGCCGAATGACAAATCCTTTGTGCATTCATGTCTGTAGTGTCTGTGGGTGCCAATAAAATTGCTTGCTCACTGACTAACTCGTCCTGTCTCTCCAGAGGCCCTATTGACCCATCAATCACCATGACAACTCCTGAGTAAGTGTTCAACCTGGCAGTCGAGCCCCCCTATCTCGCTCTGTGTTTTTAACAGCCACTGTCTATGTTCCTGTCTTCTCAGGATGTCAGGTTGGAAGCCATCTGTCATAATGTGCATTAGCCTTCCACTGGGGCTTGGCCTAAGGCTGTTTTTTTTTTTCCCAGCACCATCTACGCTATTATTTCTTCAAGTGTTGAGACACTTGACACAGAGTCTAGGCTTTCAGAGAATGTTAAAAATGATCTCTCTCTCTCTGTCTCTCTCTGTATGTACACAGGCAAACAGAGGGGTAGAGGGGGAGGTAGATGGAGACAGAAAGTGAGGCTTGGCACATGCACAGTTTATCACCATCATGATGGACTGATTACAATAAGGGGGATTACACCCAGACTGGTACTAGCAAGCTCGGATTCTATGGTTAAAAGACCAGCTAGAAAAAGCAACATATTAAAGCTCTTCAATTTAATCCATCTCTCTGAACCTCTCCTTCTCTTGTACTTTTTAAATTAAGGTATTAGCAGGGTACACTAATCCTATCCCAGCTCCAGACTTTTTGGGCTGCTTGAAAGTACTTAAAACTAGAAAAGTCTCTCCTCCACTCTCCCTTTCGTTCTTACCCTTCTTTCTCTGCTCCTCCCACTTCTCATTCACCCAAACAGCGCTTATGTTTCTCACCACTTCTCCGACAGGTTTGAAGATAAGAGGACGCTACACCATGACAGAATTATTTCACAGCTTCATAAACAAGTCATATTATGCAAAAAGAAAATCCGACTGACGATCTTCACTGTAAATTAATTTACAGCTCTCACCAGAAATGCCTTCCCTAGTTCTTATTTGTGCATTTTCCTTTGACTGCGAGCCAGAGGTCTTGGTGCACATGTTTCTATTTAGTAAACTCTAACTTGCTTAAAATACGTTGGAACAGGATGAAGAACACTGCCCAAAGGACAGAGCTGTGAATGTTTCCCAGGGTTTCTATTATCATAATCTTCAGTGGTGCTGCTGAATCTGTTAAATTAGTGTGAAAAGATATAGATAAGAGTCCTACTTGTAAATTATGTTTTGAGAACAGGATAAGTTGGGTCGGAGGTTCTGCTGTGCCAAATATATTACACAACAGAGCGACGTTGGTGTCCTATTATAAGTTTTACAATTATTTGTTCACTTTTAGAGCAGCTTCCCATTTTGGGCATGGGGTGAGTTTACTCACAGAAACAATGTACGGTAAGCAAAATGACAAAAAAAAAACATTTGCAATTCATATGGAGGGTATCTTGTATTTCTGTGTAACCTACCCTGAGAGCTTAAATCCCTTGACCCAAGAGTTGACCTCTGGAGAGGGTTTTGTCTTTTTGACAGGGCTGTTCACTGTATACCTTTCATTATCCCTCAGTGCTTTGGTTGTTCTTCACAAAAGACCAGTGCTTTGGAGCAAGACTCACATCTCACACCTAAAAAAAGAGGGGAAAAGAAAGACTGAACTCAAGACTGAATTATACTTTCTGTTATATTGTCTACGATGCCCGTTGGAATCCTGCCAGGGAATTCTGGAGTGCAACTAAAAGAGTATGTCCTCATGACTCAATATTTGATGTGGTGGAGCTGGTCAAACAATATGTTCAATGTTACAGTGAAAGTGTGCCTTGTGTACTCTGAACCATAATGCCAACTGTCATGTTGTCAAAGATAAACATAATATAATAAAACAGAACCATCAATCAAACAAGCATTATTTCTTTTGAAAACCATCCATAGAAAATAATTACCATTGAGAAGTGATGACATGTGTTCATGACTTAATGGACAATGAAATGAAAGCCTCTATTTGATAGTATTGTGGCCCACATTGGGGTATTATTATTAGGATGTTTAGAGACCAAACATTACAAGGATTACATTTTCCTGGGGATTTGTTGAAGTTTCAAATATGCCTTTCAGTCGGAACCATAGCTTTTTTGGTGTGTTGACATTTATCACTGTATATTATTGTGTGCAAATATTGATTCTCTGATTATGTCCTGAAATGCATACTTTTATAATATTACCATTTGATATGTTTATACAATAAGGTAAATAAATAATGTGAGCAGTATGTACTAATTAGAAAAGTGAAAGAGATTTAGAAATGTAGTCCACAGTCTTCTTGCCTCTCACATGTGAAATATATTCATTAACTTATTTGTTTTTGGCCTCAAGAGGACAACATTACATTGTTACCAGGATATGGCTGCCTCTGTTAAAGCAATCCTCCCTCATCCACATCAACCCCCAACCCAAAGAAAATAGGAAGAATGGGTACACGGGCGCTCTACTGAAGTCCTAAAACATGTGAAAGGGAAACCCTTATTGCTATACCAGATTAACTGTATGTTATGATAAGATAGCCAATTATCTACACAAATTACATGCTATGACCCTGAGGGAAGCACATTTGTGAATTGAATCCCTTGGTTCGGGGATACTGCTTCCTCTGTTGCTACAGCAACCAGTAAGCAAAGCTATCTCTTATTTCAGGGCTTCATTGTATTGTCGTGTTTCCTCTTTAAACCGGAGACCTTATGGAGTCAGCTTCAGAAGGGAAATGCAAGAGTGGTTTATTACTTGAGCTGTCTTCCAGCATGGCTTGTTGACTACAGCAACAAAAGTCAAAACAAAACAACATTTAATAAAATGGGTGCCATGAAAAACAAAAAAAAGCAATGCATTTATGTATTGCATAGGCCAACAGTTTGATCCCCTGAAACACATTTTTGATTGTGGAAGGTCTCCTAGGCCTATTAAGTTCACTGAATGGTTTCCCTGCTGGCAGTCAGATGGACCAGTCTCATGTGGACCCAGGTAAAGAATAAAGGTAGATAGAGGTAGGCCTATTCATAGCCTACTGGCTGACAACAATTTTGAGTAATGTATCTACCATGATATGGCTGACCAAACACTTGGGGTTGGGACCCATGTGGGGTCGCCTGACATGTATCTTACAATTGACCAGGGGCCGTATTCACAAAGAATTTTAAGGCTAAAAGTAGCTCCTAACTGGCGAATTTAGGAGCAACTCTTAAAAGAGAATTCCGGTGTGATATTGACCTAAAGTGTGTTGAAACATGATACCGAGTGTGAACGTATGTCTCATAGCTCACCTCGGCTTGTCCCCTGTACTCAGAAATCTGCCGCTAGTTAGCCAATGCTACCAACAGGGTTTCGTTGTGGTGCCTCGGGCATCGGCCTAGCCATGAAAATAAATCACTGTTTTACACCATTTACGAGGCTCAAAGTAGCTCCATACTTCATTGGTAGACTTCCGAGGGCCTTGACATTTAAAAGAACTTTGAAAAAGAACAGGTAGTTTATTTACAAGACGATTTATACAGACAGTACCTTAAGGAATTTTACCGTTCAACGGCATCTTGAATTTAGTCACGATAAGTCGAGCAACGAGTACGAATGAACAGGTATGATAAGGGATCAGATTCCAAAAATAATTCAGTGGAAATGCATGGATTCCAGTTGCTGCTACTGGAAGCAACTGAATCCATGCATTTCCACTGAGTTTTGTTTTCCTGTCTGGGACAGCTTAAAAGAAGTCGAGAGGACTCCTAAACTCACTAAAACCTATTCACAAACTCTTTTTGTGACATTTCACGACGTTGCGATGTTTTGAAATGCGTATGCGTCGAGCTTCCAATCGCGAGGGAACAATTTTGCATTGTAGGCCTATAGGCATAAAAGGGATGCAATAACGCCACCAACAACAACCAAAACTACTCATTGTTAACATGTGAATTAAATGTAACGTTTCATTGTGAATCAAATTAAAATGAAAAATCTTTGCAAACGTAGGTATATGGTGACAGATTAATGTAATAATGTTGCAAAGATACTGCATCAATCCGTATGTTTCATTAGGCTACTAGGCTATTTGTTTTGCCTTACTCTTTATTCATTTAGGCTAGGCCTTTTTATTCAGTTATTCATCATCTTCCATCATCAGCACTACTTTTTTAGCGCACGCATTCTCAGACCTGTCACCTGTCACTCATCATCATAAGGGAGGTGTTTGGAATTCCCGCGTTACAATCATCAGCCAATCAAGGTGGCCAATTCAGTCAAGCTCGTGCATGAGTAATGGCGTCATCCATAGCAACGAAGACTCACTCTTAGTTTAGGAGTTGTCATTTTTCCTTACTTACTAAGAGTAGGTCTGAAAGGCTTTGTGAATAACTTTTAAGAGAAAACTCCTAGCTAAAATCTTTTAGTGCGATTTAGGAGTACTCCTAGTGGTAAGATAAAAGGCTTTGTGAATACGGCCCCAGTACATTACATTAAAATATACATACATTAAATACAAAATGTTGAAAACTCCATGATAAGTAACTTATCGGATCCTTCATTACAATCTGGCTATAGGTAGGCTACAAATAAATGTAGACATAGGCCTAACTTAGACAGCCCGCATAAGATGTTTGATTGACATAATTATGCTTAATCAACATTCTAAACAAAGTAGCAAAACAGCCTGCCTATGAATGTTTCCAAACCTTTTCATCTAGATTTGACCAAATGAATGAGGTCGACAGCTAATTTTATCTTAGTGGTAGGCTACTGTGGTAGGCTAGAATTGAGTATGACTACGTCAGGCTAGTGGTAGGCTATTTATCCGGATACACAATTTACAAAACACAATAAGTTTCTTATGCCTTTGAAGCATTGTTCAAGACCCTCCTCGATCTGTAGACTGACCAGGAAAGTAGGCCTAGCTTTCGTAGAAGTTCGTAGAAGTGCAAAGTACTTTTAGGCAAGTCCCTCCATTCGCAGCCATATTGTAACGCTTTTTGGGCACTTAACTGGATCTATTTTGGGCAGAACTGCGTATGCAAGGCTTCACGAATCACTACACACCATGCTGGCTCCATCTGCAAGATCACAACACATGATTGGCAGGATCTTTTGGCGGCGGAATGTAGACGACAGCCATGTTTGCGTTATACATTTCTATGGGAGATTCTTTGAGTGCTGTGCACTAGAAAGTCTCTGCTTATAATGACTGACACGCTTGCATCGCACAGCTTATCACACGTGAAGAAATCCTCTGTGTACACGAGGCTCCGTGTAAGCATATTTTTAAGCACAAGAGGCTACTCAAAATAGGAGAACAGAAAACGTTAGCTCTCGAGCTACCCATTGGAGACCCCAGTGGTGAGTTGCTATCTAACACATTTGACATCCATAACCGTTTTTTTGGTGGACTTTATTAAACAACCGTGATTAATTTAAATAAATGGTTTAAGAATATTACAGCGTAATATTTAGCTAATTTTATGGAACCAGCCAACTGATTTAGCTGCATAGGGTGAATTTTCTCTTTCACAGCTCAATGTCATTTGAGCTCAGGAATGAGCCAAGACATGGCGTCCGAATATGCCTACTCATGTGTCTTAATTTCAAAATCAAAATAGTAGTTTTTTACAGGGTCCGTGTAACGCTTTGCAGTGCTTTGTTCTATTTGCTCCATCCATCTGATCCAAATAAAACATGTGTTCAATTTTTTTAACTGGTCAGCAAATAGATAATTGCTGCTATTTTCTAAATGTGTCATTAGTTACGCAAGATAAAGAAAACAGAAACTGGATTGGAAACAAAAGTAAAATTCAGTTAATATTGGATTTTTTTTTATTTTTTATTTTTTTACTGTTTTTGTTGGGCTGAACAACGCGGGGGTGGGGGGGGGGGGTATGATAGATGGCTTGTCACTCCCCGATTCTCACAGTTCAGCTTGCATCAAGGTGCCAAGCGATTGATAATGTCAGCTCGAGATCAGAACCTTAGATGCAGAGGGAGACATTGCTGCGTCCTGACACTTATGAGTAGGCCTACGTGTTCTAGCCTATGTTCTGGGAGGCTTTGAAGACCTACATGAGCATTACCAATGGACTTGAGCCCTAGCCTACAGGCCAATGTAGGCTATTTGCTGTTGAAATTAATAAATGGATAAACTGATAAATTAGGCTCACTGTTGTGTCTTCGTTTAGCCTAATGAAACCTATTCTAGCGTAAAGCGTTAAATAAGCAAAAATGCCATGTCAAACAGTGCTTGGGGTAGCCTGTATAGCCCGGTATAGCCAAGACTGACTTCGATGGCAAAGCATTCTGCTTTGGGGAATTATTTGGTATTCAATATAGGTTAGGGCCTACTGTAAATAGCCTACAACATAGGCTGAAAGTTATGTTTAACGTGCCTTTTTTAGTTTTAGTTATTAATCTCTAAAGTAATGTCAAAATCACAAACAACTTCGCGGCGCTCTCTTCCACCATCTAGCCTGGCCCAGCTAGATGGTGTTCTCCGGTGCTCGTGGTTCAGTCCAACCACAAGGGCAAAAAGGGAAATTAGAAAAATTGACGATCATTTCAATTTTTAACTTCTGAACAGAAAACCGTAACTGTGCTCAATTGAAAATCAAAATAAGCAACAATAACCCATTTACTGTGCCGTCCTAAAGAATGGATAACGGAGTTTTAAGCCTATTTTTATATTTTTTCATGTGAATTCTGCAAATAGAACATAGCACTGCAAAGCGTTACATGGACCTTTACAGCCTACCTTTTCTCCTGGGTTATCCTATGAATTGTTTGATGTGGGTCATATAGCCTAGCTGGCAGTTAGTTTCAGAGTTTAGAATTTCCCTAGGCCTACATGAATTTCGCCTTCACTGACTGGATGGGCAGAAAACATTTAACGAAATATGATATGTGTATTCTTGGATATGTGTGGATATGTGTATTCCTGTTTCAAGGGGCAAATAGAGCTTTGTTGAAGCCATTTGTGTCAGTCATTTTTGTTGCATGGTTGGTTGAAAACCTCCATAGGTTAGTAGTATGTAGCCTTTTTATTGAGTGACTTTTCCTGTTCCTGTCTTTTGTTATGTTCTCGTTGGCACATCTTTGAAACATAAAAACATAAACATTGAACATAAAATATGCATCCAATGTTTTCATATAATCTCTGGTCTTCTTCATTGACAAACGTAAAGGATAAATCTTGCACTGCGTCTCAAATGGAGTTGGTTAGCCTACTTCTGTGTAGTGTAGGCCTACTTATAATAGGCTACCTAATTTGAATGCATGAGTGCGTTCACACTGACAATTCTGATGACACAAAATGCACTGTAATGCCGCATTCTAGACAACTGGGAGGTCCGAAATTTCAGACCTCCTAGAAAGAGAATTGCATTGGAACGCCAGTCGAAGTGGGAGGTCCTTCTCGCCAGGTCGGGGCAAATCGAAGTTTCCCGACTTCGTTGAGATGCAGTAATCTGATGTCACACAACAATGGCAGCGTCTAAACGTTTACAAAGAGGCTATTGAAATGGAAAAAAGAAGGCTGTGTTCAAAGTATTATGGGGCCTCGTACGTCGTTTTTCTCTGATTGGTTTATATAAGCAAGGAGGCTGGACTGCTGACAGTCAAATTACCTTTTCAAAAATAAAACAAATGCCAACTTCTCACGGTCAGCCATGTTCTTTATTTATCTCTGACGTTGTTCACCTGGAACGCTTTGAGGTCGGACCTCGTGAGCTCCAAGTTGGATACATCGGACCTCCCAGCTGTCTGGAATGCAGCATAAGTACCTGAATGGTGCACTCATAACGATCAAAAAGTTGAGTGTGAAATGATGGACACTTTTTGCCCTAAACGGACGAGATCTTGGATACATAGCGGAAGAGGCGAGAGGATTTTCAAAGTCGTAATAATCACGGTTGAGGAAGCTGGAGCAGTAGCAGTGGAAAACAGATGTAGGCTACAAGCAAGTTATAACATAAACTGTTCAGGTTTTGACAAAGTACGACCATATGTCGCTGTCAAGTAGAGGACAACAGTAATGTTATACTTAAATGTTGCAATCGTCATTATTGTTAAGTGCACAGAGTTGGTGTTCAATTTGAGATGACACCATTCTGTTGAAATTCATGCACTAGGCTACATGGGTAAGCACACAGTGCACATCACACACACTGCATTAAAGTGTTCTGACGGAAGTACGCCAGTTGAGACAGAGTGTTGTAGTTTGGTTAATTGACAACTTACCCAACTTCCGCAATGACTCTTGACCTTGTCCATGGCTGCATAAGCAGACATTGCTTATGCATAATCAGTAGGCATCCCAGGACCATGGTCAGCTACCAAGCTAAACCTACTCTCAGCACTCAATATCAAACATTCCAATGGGGGATTTAGTGAAAGCAGGTTTAAGAAATTGAGACTAACCCTGAACTTTAAGTTGATGAACCCTGAAAATTAAGCAATATGTTGGTTCCAGTGATTTTAGAGTAGTTATGGAGGATGATGCGAAGCGGAGTTGGGTTTTACAATAGCATCGAACATGAATTAGCCAATCATAATTAAGGAACCATCCTTTTTATAAGATAAGATTTTGGTTCTAGAACAGCTGATCTGAGTTCAGTCTACTATGAGTGTATTCACTGAGTTAAGTGAATGCCTGAAATATGGGAACCGACAACTAATAAGCAGCAAATTGCGAAAACAGCTGCAAATAGACAAAAAATAAGAAAACATCTCCATCAATTTCAAGCATTTAGCAAAAGCTTATACATACATGACCAAATACACAAACACACAGCAAATAGAGAAAAGATGCAAAGTCAAAAGTGAAAAACCCCAGAAAACAAATGGCAAACGCTGCAAATCGGAAGCCTAACGGAAGTGATCAAGGCCTCTAGGGGGAGCACTAGATCGGTATGGTTTCTATCAGAGGGAGAGATACTCAGAGCGGGTTGTGGTTATATCTGCGGATTTTGCAAATAATCAGGATGAATCAAGTGCTGGGTATATGATATGTATCAGCTGTGAAGCGCTGTATGTATATGACAGCCACAAGACTGGTACCTTGAACATGGTTCATCATGTGTGTTTTACTTTAATTGAATGTTCATGTAAAAACAGCCTCAGTATGATGTTTATTGATATCATCATGCTTAAAAACACATTAAGAATTGCGGATATCTCTAAGCTGGATGTCAGAGAGAATAAGATCCAAAACATCATGACCATCCAGAGGTAAACCTACCTTGACAATACCCTGTCCTTTTCCTACAGTACAGATATTTCTGCTATCAAAGGGACAAACCTTGACGAAAGCACTGACAATGTCTTGATCAGGTAAATCCATTTCTGTATTTTGAAAAGACAGTAGATAAACAGTGGTTATTATTTTATGCCTATGACGGCCAGCTTAGACCAATTTAGTGAACCCTGTGAGAATATCAGTGTTGAAAGCAACTTTTGTGGTGTCATCTTGTGGTGGTGCCAGCATATCCATTTAAAACTGGGTGATTTGATATTAAATGAATTACCATTCCACAGATTCCATTCACTTCACTGTGTAAAACTCAAATGAACTATGTGATGCACTTATTTTGTAGTTATGGGATGCTACTTATAGTCAATACACAGATGAACTCACTAATTCACATAGTGGACATAAAATGTGAACATCATCTTCAGTTGTCAGGGTTGAACGCTTCAGCAGCTGTTGGCTTGTTGCCAGGGGCGCCCGCAAAACTCAGTACACGGAGTAGATGAATATGCATGATCCGGCACATGACCACAGACAACGCTAAATTGAAAAATCAAATTTTATCAAATTTCATTATAGTGATAATTGTGCTAATATAGGATATGATATGATGATAACCATTGCTCCCTCTCTCATCCAGTACACTGCAACCTCTTTCACAAAATAAGGTCACAAAGCACCCAGCAATATTGAAAATGCCAAAAAGGTGTTTTGAACATTGTTGGGCTGTCATATATTTGTCTGGAGTAGGTTTACTTTATGAGAAAAATGTGCTTTTACTATGGAGTTTTTTTCTGTTGGTCATTCCAACTGGGAAAATGCTAATCTACAGCCTGCAAAGAGATGACGGTTCACTTGTCTCTGTTGCCTGTAGCCTGTTATTAGACCCCACATCTGTCCCTGTGCTATATCTAATTTGCCTCTATGAATTGAGATGCTCCTGCTTTTCTTGATGTAACAAATCAGCGATTGCATGCCCAAAAAAGGCATATAGGCACATAAATGATCACATTCATCTAATCTTTCCTAACAATCCGCTAGCTGCCCGCCCCATAAGCAGGCTGTCAAAAAATCGCATCTCTGTAGGCAGCCTAGGCTCTGAGATCTGCACACAAAAACAAATGCTATCTACAAGTGTTGCCAACCACTCAAAGGCAAAATAAAGTGTTCCAACCAATAACCAACGAGATGTGCATTCCAGAGAGTTTCAATTGCACGAGAGGGAGGGGGAGGGAGTAGCGAGCTAACTCGCTGTTTTGTTTGAACATCAACAGAAGTGACATTACCCCGCCATCGCTGATGCAACCTTTACGTTTTAGAAGAATATTTAAGACGAATTTCAGTTTCACTAAGGCTGTTTCATTAAGGCTTTCACTCCTACCTGTTTTTATTTTTGCCCTGATGACAAAATCAGCAGATACCACATTTATTTATGGTTAGCAACATTTTGTTATTAACTAGGGATTTCACTGACTGCATGGTAGGACAGTTATTTTCAGGCCCATAAACTCTTGAGTGCAGTACTGCAGAACTATCCAACACCCAAAGGCCCAACTACTATGGTTGAAATAGCACACCTTGCCTCTGTGTATCCTGAAAATAGTTGGACACTGGAACTCTCATTATTTCAATGCTTTCAGTGGAAAACATTTCAGGATGAATGATATACACATACCACATTACGGTATCACTCTCCTAGCTTTAGCACTCTCTACATTAACAAATAAAGAGAGAGAGAGAGAGAGAGAGAGAGAGAGTGTGTGAGAGAGAGAGAAACAACTTTGCAGTGTCACACTTGTATGCACCCAGACATGGAGAGCTAGTGGAAACCACTGAGTTGCATTTGTTAACGTCGGGGTGTTACGGAGCCTCCAACTCTCTCGACAACTATTTCAGCTTGCACAGTGATGTCAGACAGACTTGACTCATTTCTGGTGGTCCTGAGCTGCTGGCCTCTAATAAAACGTGGCTCTCTGCTTCAGGCCGTTTTCTATCAGCTGGGCTTTTGACGGAGGAAGGAAAAAAGAGCTGAAGAGGAGAGAGTGATCAGAGCCCTCTGTACATTTTTGGAAGGGCTTCGTTTTTTAAAATTCACAACAGCTGTAATGATGTCAGTATGCAGTGTGAGTAGAATATTCCGGCACAGGCACGAGGGTTGTGTATAAATCTGTGTACTCAGGTGCATTCTGTGAAGTCAGACCGGTGCTGTGGCCAAACTGAGGTCTGATGAGAGTTCTGTCCCCTCGCCAATCCCACTTTGGCATCAGCCTCTTCCCATGAACCCAGGCCCCAGCAACAAAGTGACTCGGCAGGAACACTTTGTTTCACAAGTGTTTATTTTTTGGCTTCTCATTTCTACATTTCAGATATTCATACTAAAGCTCATTGATATGGCAAAAGATTGAAGTCTTTGAACACAGTTTTCCCATGTTATTCTGTGAAAAAAAGAGGAAGAATCTCAGCTGCCTTGCAAACACAAACTCCTCTGATGATTCCTTTTTGTGTTTGTGTGTGTGTGATGTCATTGTTCATTTGTACTGTACTTCTGAGAACATGTTTGGGCTACTTATTCCAGTAAAACTCATGTTTACTGAAGCTTTGTACAGTAATTGGTATTTAGATTTTGTTGGTGTGATTCAGTTGGTTTATTTCTTAGTTGCTGTCTATCCATCCATGTGAGAAACGAACAAACAAGTAGAAAGGATGTTTACTTTGACTTTCAAGCCTCTATCTATTTGTTAATGTTACTCTGGGATTTTAGGTGCAACTGCTTAAAATAAGTAGTCCTGTGGGGCATTAAACCGCTCTGTGTAGTCATACAACCAGAAGATATCTGACAGATAGGGTTATGGTAAATTTAATTAGCCGCTGGTGTTTTGATAAGGCTTGAAATCAAAACTAGATGTACCGCACATTCTCTCCGCAAAAATACATCACGCTTGTTAATTTGTCTCCATCTCCTACTCTTGCAACTTTTGTGTATAAATAAGTATGTGCATGTGTGCGTTTGCTTTTGTGTATGTGTGCTTATTTGTGTGTGTGTTCTCGCTTGTGAGTGTAATGGGGTGTGTGTGTGTGTGCATGTGTCTGTTTGCCTGCATGTGTGTGTGTTTTATGTGTCTGCGTGTGTGTGTGTGTGTTTACTTGTGAGTGGGTTTGTGGGGGTAATGGTGTGTGTGTGTGTGTGTGTGTGTGTGTGTGTGTGCATGCATGTGCCTGCTTGCCTGCATGTGTGTGTTTTTTTGTGTGTGTGCGTGTTTTAGTGTGTATGTGTGTGTGTGTTTATGTTTATGCTTGTGTGCGTGTGAGTCTGCGTGCGTGCGTGTGTGCGTGTGTATGCCTGCATGTCTACTGTGTGTGCGTGTGTCTTTATGTGCGTGTGTGCGTACCTGTGTGTGTGTGTGAGTCTATGCTAGTGTGTGTGTGTGTGTGTGCGTGTGTGCCTGCATGTGTGTGCCTTTATGTGTGTGTTTGTGTGTGTTCATGAGTGTGTGTGTGTGTGCATGCATATGTACAGTCACTAAATGTACACATATATTAATTTTTTGTATGGTCCCCCATGAACAGAATTCCGCGAAACTTGGCATGCATTCAGAGGGTGTCATAATGATCCTACACTTTTAATTCTGTGCAGTTTTGAACATGTAAGCCAAAGATACCTGCGATTACAATGTCTCGTTTTTGCTTTTTCATTTTGAACTACATGAGGTGGCGCTATACATCAAATGAGTTATTTACAGAAAACATCAAAATGAATCAGATCAAAATGAAAAACAATGGTTCCTACACCAAGTTTCTTGCACCCCATTCTTTCAGTGTTCCGGGAATCGTTGACACAAAATTACTGCGGCGGTCATAATAAAGTAATTTAAACTCAAAGCGAGGATTTAACCTCAATGAATTTGCAGAAATTACTTAACAAAGTTTTGACTTTCATAATGAAACAATTTTGCAATTACATTGTAACGACAGTATATTGGTCTCGGGTTAAGAATGCAGTGGAATGTATCTAACTGTGTGGTCTTTGGACGCCTTCACAGTTTATATCACACAAATATATTCAGTCCCTCCATGTGGGTTGGGTTTTGATTGACTTTAATACTCACTGCTGCTGCCTGTACATTATTCAGTACTTGGCTTTCACTTATGTGGTGCAGCCCTTTGTGGTTTTCGTGCTAATTCATCTGTGTTGTGCTGTCTGCCAGCATCTCAGTCCCAGACAGGGCCAATCATATGGAAATATCAGGTGAATCATTGCCTGCCATAAACTTTACCCACAACAAGCAGTAATGTCTTGTATATCAGCCACCCAAATTGCCCTGTAGTTATTGTGTATAGTCAGTGGCATGTACTCCAATGTGTAGGCTAGTTAACGTTTACTTCACAGCAAATGATGTGAGGGTAACTTTAATGTTCCATAATGAAGCAAATAAATAGTTATAAATGCACCCAGGACTGCATCTAGATGGCATATAATACCCACTCATGCTGGCTCTCACTATATTTAGTCAAGTTTGTGGAAAAAAAAGAAGATGGATTAATTTACTGTTTTTGAGTTATTTCTTTCCCATGGACTTCATCAGCGGATGTCTGTAGACAATAGATACATTATGCTATCTTCAATCCATAACTCAGCTCTTTGTCCACAGTATCTTCCTTTTCAATAACACAATTTTGCTCATTTAAAATGCTCTAGCAGATTCATACTTAAATCCCATTTTCAGTTTTCATTTTCACATTTTCAAGTCCCCACTGGAATTCACAGTCCGTAAGTTTTCATTCATCAGAATTAGATAGACTGGAACCAAACAGCAGGTGGTGTGCCTAAGGAAACCATAAAACAATTCATATTTGGGAAATTTACTTTTTGGACAAACCCACTGTGCTAGTCTGATTTTTGCATTTGATAGATCTCACCCGTCAAAAGTCCCACAGTAGGTCATTATAATGGATATGAGTGTTTGGACACTGCTACACAGCCCATCCTGTGACGTGCAAGTTGGGGGAGTTCACTCAAACAGGATACCAAAAAACTCACCGACTGAGCTCCTTTGACCTGGGCAAGGCTGAGAAAGACACCCCATCGTGGCGGGGTCAATCTCTGACAACACCCACAGCGCATAAGGGAAAGCCGTGTGAGATCTGGGGCTTTCCCTTTCACTCCCTCCATTGGTCACTCTGCCTAGCATGGATAAACAAGGCTGCTGTGCCCGCTGAGACACAAGGTTCTGCCCCTTACACAGAGTATGCCAAACTCACACAGAGGGTGGAGAAGTGCCAGGTCCTGACCCAGGCCGGGAAACTGGCCTTCAAAGCAGATCTCCTGATGCCTGGCACTGAGAAAGGCAGCACAATGCAGATTATCTCTCCTCCAGTTGAACTACAAAGGGAAGACTGTTACAACAGAGAGCCATTAAAATGGCTAGCTCGCAGCCTTTTTGCCAGGTGCTTTGATTTAAACAAAAGTGTAGAGTCCAGGGCTCAGGCCTCGTTTGTGAGTCTTTTAAGACTTCATGTCTTGTGAGACTGCATGCAGCTAGAATAGTGGATACACGTCTTTTCAGATTCTCTTGAATTCAGTCAAACTTAATGGCAAGGAATTAAAATCCTTTCTAGATAGAGAATACTCCATGGCATTTTTCATGGCTAGCATATTAAAGGGAATTTCAGAGGATTGTGCCATAGTAAATAAATGCTAAATAGGGGATCAGTCAGAGCTCAAGACATAGAATACAAGTCTGACAAGTGGGTTTGTAACCATAGGAGGAGAAAAAAAAATACATTCCTCTGGCTGTGCCCAGACCTCTCAGAAATGGAAGCCCTGGGTCTGCTCTTGCTACCCATCCGGAGACGCTGTGCAATGTGCCAGTGACGCTGACCTGATCCACAGTTATTATGTCCAGACTGCAGAACTTGACCTCCTCTCTGTGCCTGGAGACTTCACCACACCCGCCACACAGGCTCCCACGCTCAAACCATCATACTTACACAACCACTAACACCGCATTCAACAGGAAAAGCCGTAATATAAAACATCCAGCCAACAAGTCCTTTTTAAAGAATCAGCCATGGCGGCGGTGAAGAGAACTACAGGAGGTAAACGGAAGTTTACAGATAATCCATCCTGTCTTTTTTTGTGACAGAAATGGAAAACCTCTGGCCTGTTATTGTCTTTTTTGTCTCTTGACCATTGTCTCTTCAGACTGCCTTCAAATGGTCCTTGAGGCTCTTTATTGAAGATTTTAAATTATGAATGACGTGGCCATAAAATGCCTGAGCTGCAGTCGCTGTGGGAAGACTGCGCCCCAAGGGATGCGTAGTCAGTGTATCCACACGTAGTCAGTGTATCACTTTTTTCCTGTGCTGCAGAGCTAGTCTTCCACTGTCTCTGTATGCAGACTTGTCTGTTACAAAGCTGAGGCAACAAAAAAATGAGGGCCGGCAGTCCATGCCAAGGAAAATTCCTTCCTGTCACTAATTATAAAGAAAAGTTAGTCTTTCGAGACAGATATTTAATACGGGCAGTCTCCAAAGCAAACATTGCCACCGATGACAACGAAATGAGCTGCTGGGTGCCCACTGTGCCGGGCCTGGCCCGCCCCAGGAAATATTCTTCTTCCAGATATCGTGCAGCAGAGCCAGTGGGCCTTAGACATGAGCCTGGCGGGAAAGGATGGGAGTATATGTTGGGATTAGAGAGGGATCTGTCAAAGTACATGGTCACACAGAGGGATCTGTCAAGTACATGGTCACACAGAGGGATCTGTCAAATACATGATCATTGAAGATAATGCAGGTTATTCATTATGCATTTTGTATCCATCCATTTGTTTTGACATGTCATTTTGGAAAGAAGTAGATAAAAGAAAATAATGTGCTGCCCAATGTTTTCACTGAGCAGCAGTGCAGTTTATGCTATTTTTATGCTCTATGCCTCTATACCACTATGCTGCTTAAATCATGATCTAGAAATGTTACAAATGAGTCAATCCTGTGTTTATTAACAATAACATGGGCCAGTATTGGAGTAGGAATGCTGAGAGGAGGAATTGTGAACTGATTGGATTAGACGTCTCTCATTACAGCGAAGTGAAATAAAGACCTCAGGGTATACCTCTCACCTCTTAAATATGACAGTCATGGGTGTAAAGTCAACAAAAAGAGAAGCTGCAAGGCAGTTCACCAAGTTCAGCACAGATGCAGGGATTATATTTATAATGTTTCAGTTTGACAATGTAAAGGGATGGTAACTAAATAACAAGTCTGTGTGATTGTTGCTTGTTTATATCTCATTTATCAACATCTTCCATCTCCCCTTGGCAGCAATGCCATAATAACTGGGGCAAGGGTGAAAAGTGATGCTTACAGTGAGGCACATTAGATTGTTTGGTTTCCCACGTAACTATAACTCAGGGTCCTTGTTTGCATGATGCAGGAGATACTGTCAGGTGTTTCTGTCAGGCAGTCAATAGCAATGTGCAGCATGGTACAGTGCAAGTAATACAGTAGTATCTATAATGTACTTTGTCAACAAAGGTAAACATTTTAGCAGGGGTGTGAATCTTCCGTTTTTAAACGGAATTCCTTTTTTTTTCGACTTGAAAATGAGACCCACACAATTCGTATAGGTCCGATGAGGTTTTTGGGGGGTCTGTCGGTCAGAGGTAGGCTATATTTCTGTATAACACAGGCCATTGTTATAACAGGCCGCTGACAATGACGACGGATTTTGTGCTTCACATCTTTCCGAATATCACGCCGCAAGTAGTGTATTGCATTTTAGGGTTGGGCGATGTTGCCTAAATTGGCATTTGACGATGTGTACAGTAAAACATCGTGATGGACGATGATATCGTCGGGGGGCGGGACAGCTAAGAGAGATATACTGACCAGGCTACCGAAGTTGTGTGGAAGATCTAATCCAAGAAAATTGTTGTGAAAGACGGATAGACAATCAATCTGAACACTTCTGTGCACAACCTGTGCACCAACCAGCGGAATATTACACATTGCCAGCCTTCGCTGGACCCAGCAAAAAAGCTACTTAAGACTACTATCGTGGTCACTCATTTAAAATATTAGTACTATGCAGCATCCCACGTTATCAGGCTACCGTCTATGCTGACTATGAGGGCGGCGGGAAGTGAAAGTAAAGGGCTGCAATCGCGCAGTCCAGGCTATAGGAGGGCGAAGTAAAAACACTTTTACAAATAACGAATCCCGATTACCACTCCGCTGCTGTCTAGGACTTTTGCTAAATGCATGAAATACAAGCCTTACAGTGAAAGACGGATAGGCTACCTTCTGATCCTATAATTAATTAAGAAATGGTTTATTTTAACACAGAGAAGAAGGACGCATTTGGCGCTCGCTGTAGCCTCGCAAAAATATTTTAGCGCTAGAATGTCCTAGTCGTAGCCTAACAATAATAAATCTATATTTTCTGCTAAAACATTAGGCTACATATTACGTCCAATGTAGGCTATAGGCCTGCGAGACATGTAGGCTACTAAAGGACAATTAGGCTACACATTCACGTCACAGTCAGGAATTATTTGAATTAGAGGGTAGACTAATAAGTCTTTTATTTTACAAGACGGTAGACTAATACGTGATAACTGTTTGGCTGACAGCCTTTAAAGTAGGCTCAATTTCATTTTCAGGGAAAGGGTTTTTTTATGTTTTAGCCTGTTACAGCAGGAATTAGTGACTGGCATGTGGGGGCGTGGCATCACGATGGTTGCTTTCCATCGTGATGCCTGTCAACCATCACGATTGACGATGATATCGTCCATCGGCACAACCCTATTGCATTTGCTAGTGGATTTCATTGAAAGTGAAAGTAGACAGGACGGGTTGATCAGCTGCGTTCTGAAGAATGCTTGATTCAAGTTCAGTGTGTGTGGCGAACTAGTCTCTCAACAGAAGCCATGAAATGGTAAAGGTCAACAAATTGATTTAAAAAGACATCATGTATGAAGTTTTATTTTTCTCGTTTTGGCTTTGCATCGGGTTTGCTGTCAGGATTTTCCGATAATGAATCGCGTGATGCTGATATTGAATTTTAATTTCTGCGTGTTAGCTATGACAGACTAGCCTAACCTTACAGGTTTTCATAGTTTTAACCACAAAGCCTGTCTACCTTAGGCCTACTACATTGTTTAGTTAACACCTTGTCATTTCGCGTTTGTCCAGCAGTTCACCTCCATGAACCTTGCACCCCCTTGTCTAAAACATATTTCAGGATGCCATCTCACCATGAGAAAACGTAACATTATGGTGACGGTGCTAAGAGATCAAAGCTTTGGCATACTTAGTAAACATCTTGCACATAATATTGAGCTGAATATTTAGTGGAAATAGCCTACTGTAGCATCGTGCTGATAGATAAAAAGTCGCCAATTTAAAGGCGCAGTCCGCATTTTAACCCTAGCTCTCCATTTAGTGTGTGCGCTTGTAAAACTAGTGTTGTAGCCGGTTAGCCTACACAATCCTGGTGCAGTAGCATTAAAACAGAGCCTAACATTTATTTTAGGAGGAGAGGTGTAGGACCTACAGTGTTACTTTGGGAGGAGAGGAATCGATGTAATTTGATTCTCTTTGGAACTGAAATATCAACAACCTTCAAGTTGCAACCTCTTCAATCAGCATCAATATCAGCAGGCCTATCACATGATTCACTATTTTGTACATAGGCCCAGAGGACTGTTAGGGGGCAGGCTATTTATTATCATCAAGTAGGCCTATAGTAAATAATTTACTCAATGTTGGTTTAAGCTATAAACAAAACATGTGATAAATGGAAAAAATCCATGGTTCTGCGTCACTGTTGCTGATCATGATGGCCTATATATTTCAGCCATATTTGGTTTAGTCTTGTGTAGGCCTAGGCTACTTTGCTCTATTATAAATTAGTTTTCTTTAGGCCTTATACAGTAGTCTGTATTGTTATATGCTATAATGTTTGAAATATATGTATATCAATGTATCAATACTTCCCGTAAAAGTCATCAGATGTCATCATTTAAAGGCTTGGTGTCACTCCGTGCTTCGTATATTTTCCTTTTTTTTACCTTTGCACCCCTGTTCACACCCCTGTTTTTTTTACCTTTGCACCCCTGTTCACACCCCTGTTTTTTTTACCTTTGCACCCCTGTTCACACCCCTGTTTTTTTACCTTTGCACCCCTGTTCACACCCCTGTTTTAGTAATTTATAATAGGGGTGTGACGAGATCTCGTGCCACGAGATCTGGCGATACAAAAATGTCACAATATTTCTCGTCAAGGTAAAAATCTGTCTCGTGGAGACGTATCCAGCTGTAGCCAGCTTGACTGACAAGTCTGACTAAATTAGCATAGAAGATGCCCCAGCCACTTTTTGTGTAGCAGCATTTTGGGTACCTGCTGGAAACAATAATACCAGTCAATTTATAACCTATGTGTCAAACCCTGGATGTTGGATTGATGATTTATGACCGCAGTCGGCAACAGGCGGCCCACGGGCCAAAACTGGCCCACAAGCAATATTTTTTGGCCCGCCGGATTATCTTGGAAGTCCGTTTATTTATTTATTTATTTATTTTTAAATTAGCCTATTTTTATTTTACAATAACGGTTTACAAATGGGCCCATCATATTCCCCGACCATACTGCGGATGTAAATAGACAAAGAAACACCAGAACAACCGTTTTTTATGTCGGAAACACTAGTCTATAGTCACTAGTCAATACTAGGCTAATTCAAAAGAGGAGGTAATTATTGGATGAACTAAGACACGAAAGTGTGGCAACTAGGGATGTCCCGATCCGATATTTGGATCGGATCGGCCGCCGATATTAGCAAAAAATGTGGGATCGGCCTGCACAGGAAAATCCCGATCCGGACTCCCGATCCAGTTTGTTTTCAAAACTCCGGTCGGTGTTTTCCAGCGCACCGATGTAGGTAATCCATTCCAGTTTTTTTTTCAGCTTTTCCCCCCAAACCCGGTCCGCGTTTTTCAGCACACCTAGCGACCTGTCCAGCATCCCACTTGTCTGTGCATGTCCCACTAAGAATTTAAAGTTATCGAGCAAATATTTCATGTCACAGTTGAATTAATATAGCCTAATGTTAACCGCGACCGCGAGTGTCCGCGAGACCCTGTTACTACTAAGGCTCTTATGCATGTTGCTGCTGACAGCTTTGCCTGTCTAGCGAATGTTATCTCCGCGATTTAAGATTGTTTGTGTAATGTATAGGCATAGCACGCACTTTAATTTCCCTATTTTTACAATCGGCTATTCTAACAAACGCATTTCATTTCAAAAAGCAACCTGGTCAATCGCTAACAACTAAGTGCACCTAGGCCTACAACTCTACACATCCAAAAGGGTAGAAGCTTCCAGTAGGCTATCATAACTTTTTTTACCGTTTAGTCTGTGCATCGGCGCAGCCTACGACGATGTGAATTAGTGACAGCTGTTGTCGCGGTAAACTTAAGCTCCTGTCACTAAATAGTGTAGATAGGCCTACGTGCTATGTTGCTTGATTTTCTGTAATAAATGCAGCCTGTAGCCTAGGTTACTTCAGCAAACCCAGACCAGTTGTGGCATCAGTTTCGCTTTTAAAACGCAACAGTGAGAGGCTTTTTAGCGCAGTCTCACTTATCATTGATGAGCACAGGAGCAGGCTGACACCTGAGCATGTTGAAATGATCACCTTTGTGAATAGAAGAAGAATCTCCCCATCATGCTCAGACTGCAGCCAGGGCAAACAGTAGAAATTGAAGGGAGAATGGAGATGGAGCAGTAAAGTGTGGAGGAGATAGCAATACTGTAGAAGGCGTGACAGTTATTTGGGTTGTTATAGCCAATTCAGTGTGTGTGTGGTAATTTGACTATTTTCTACTCAGGTTTTGTGTGTGTTGCTTTTATGTATAATTTTATATTGTTTACAATATTGTTTACACTGATGGCTTTTTAAGCCTTGGTTTACACTCTTGAGCAGAGCACTGATGCCAATTCAGTTTGTGTGGTTAATTGACTATTTATTTTCTACTCAGCTTTTCTGTGTGTTTTGCTTTTTTTATACAGTTTGCAATATTGTTTACACTCTTGTTGTTCAAGAGCAGAGCACTGATGCCAATTCAGTTTGTGTGGTTAATTGACTATTTATTATTTTGTGTTTATTTAACCCTGTTAAGAATAAACAGGTCAGCTTCTCATTACCAACCACTGTGGATTATTCAAACTAACCTAATTAAGTTGGCTAGTTGTTCTTAAGAGTAAAACCCTTTTCAACATGAGTATAACAACACAATAAGTAAATATCTTTAATCTTTAATACATGCTTTGATTGGCGGTAGTTGTTCTGCTAAAAGTAAAATCGGTATTCGGAAGTGCAAAAAGCTGGATCGGGACATGCCTAGTGGCAACAGCAGCCTAACAGTAGCCTATGTATACTGTACATATTTTGGCCACGGCGTGAGACACATGAACAGAAACAAAATTAATTCTGACAAAAGCGGCCTAAAAAACCCGGAACATGGATTATCACGGACACAAAACGGTAGGTGGTGGTGCAGATGTCTATCCTCCTGAAACAACACGAAGAATAATATTTCAGAACAATTTTAGTGACATTCAAAATACAATCTGACAATTAAATATAATTTGCCTATTGATAGGGTTACTCACTTAATGTGAAAACTGGCCACAATGCTTCGGATGTCTGGTGTTACAGTTGTCACTGAAATCCGCAGGCAGTTCTCAAGGTTTTTGTGCGTCAGTCGATTCCTCTCATAAGTCTTTATTGCATTCATTGATGAGAAGGCAGACTCACATTTATAGGTGGAAGGGAACATTGTCAACACATAAAACGAAAGGTTCTTGATTGTGCCGTACTCCACTGAGCATGAAACCCAAAAGGCAATCATGGACTCTTCAGATCTGAATGCATCTTTGACCAGAAAGGTTGTTTGGAAATCAATTAACTCCATCTCAAATTTAGCCTCATCCAGGCCTCATCCAGGGGACGATTGTATTGGCCAGGGAGGAGAGTTCTCCGCTAGGTCAGGTTGTGAGAGGGTCACGCACAAAAGCAATTACTTCATTCGGGACGGAGAAGTCCTCCAACCTAGAAGAGAAGTTGGCTCGGAGTTGCTTGATGAAGTCTACCATCAGTCCTGTCACTTGCCTTGCCTGTGTTTTAAGAATACTGAAATGTAGGAGTCTGCCAGTTGATATGTTGGACTTTAACAACCCCAGCTTGACGGTGAATAATTGGAGCTTTTCAACCATGTCCATGTAAGATTGTCTAAATGGCCAAATATGTCAGCTAAAAATGCAACATTGGACATGAACTTCTCGTCCTCCATAAAGACAAGGTGATCTGCTGCTGCCTTACTCTTGCTAGATATAAGGAACTCCTTCACCTCACCCAGTAGCGCACAGAAGCGGCCCAACACTTGCTTAGCTAGAGCACGCCATTGTTCAGCACCAGATCGTCATGGCTGGCCTCCTCTAAATCTGCCACAAGCTGTCGGAAAATCCGATGCTGGGTGCTTGATGTACCCCTGACAAAATTGATAATATGCATCATTGTATCCATAACTCCCTTCAGCTCACCACTGAGCTCTGCAAAAAGGACACTCTGGTGGATAAGACAATGCAGCCCATGCATTTGGGGGGCGATCTCCTTCAACCTTTTCACTAAACCTCTGTGTTTACCCACCACAGATCTTCCCTAAGTCCCATCCATGGACTTGGCTACAGCCAATTACTCCAACACTGCAACCATGACTTCTTTAAAAATCTCTGCATTGGTGAAAGGCCTGTTGTTTTGTGTAAGCAACCAAGGCGCTTTTAGAGACGCACTTGTCGCTTTTTGTTGTGAGGTGAAACCTCGTAGTAGGACCCTGCTGCTCTGTGCATTGCTGTGTGCCAGCGCTATAATTTTGCGCTTTTGTGCCTCTGCTTAAAGTGAATAGGCAACCTTGAAACTGCCATGCTTTGTCTCATGGTGCCGTCTTATGTTATATTCTTTGCAAACAGCGACAACTTCTTTGCAAATCAGACACACCAGCTTTGCATTTTTGAAATCGGGTAAAATAAACGCAAAACTCTCTTTCCATTCCTCTCTAAAGACTCTATTTTCGTCATCAACTTTCCTCTTAAGACCTTTGGACAAAGACATTTTATCCCAGTTAACTCTTAGCTTCACTCTGCAAGCTAATTACTTGTAAGTAACAACAAAAAAGGCCCAGAGGCCCCGTGTTGAAAAGAAGCTGAAACTATTTTAAGCTACACATTTATTATTCACAACATTGAAATGGGAGGTGAGACAGAGTTCATTAAGAGTATTTAATTTGTATATAGGCCTACTCCGTGTAGCTGCGTTAGGATTAGGCCATCCACCGGAGTGGCATTTAATTAGCCTTTGGCCCGCCATCTACTGGCTAAGTAACGTTGTCCCCCGGACAACGTTACTTGCCGACCCCTGATTTATGATATGCGTTTCAAGCTTTTATTGTGACCAAGTGTCAGTTATATATCAAATTATTTTGGCTACCCTTTCTTATTAGATCAGAGGGGGTGTGTTTCTGTGTCTTGTCAGGCATGTGTCTATTGGTATGACTATATAAAGGTGTAGTCTGAGGGGGTCATTTACTCTGCTGTGAACTTTGGAAGTATTGTGACCTACCACCATGGCTGAATCATCTATAACAAGAGTTGACAATTCCAAGAAGAGAGTTAATCTCACACCGGTTAGAGACAGGCTAACTTTTGCTCCTAAAAGAGGAAAGCCAGAAAGTTTTGTAAATTTATTTTATAATGTGACAGAAGCGGTGGAATACGAATGGGGTTTGGCCAATGGACGCATAGGAGGTTATGTTTTTGACAAAGAAGAATTCTGTGTGACGCTAAGTCTGGATTGGTGTTTTCAGATGGCATGCCACATATTTCATTTTGTACTGAAGATTGGAAAATATTTAGGAATAAAGTTTGGAGAGACTTCAACGTACCTTGAACGGTTTGGATAGTGTCTACTCAGCGGCTTGGGATAGTGTGACAGTCAAAGTGCTACAACATTTTTACCAGCCGTCTTGAGAAAGAGCCAGAGAACATCAAATCGTGGGTGACTATTTTGTGCTGCTCCTGTGCTGTGTACAAATAACAGGTGATGACAAGGACGTTGTCACAATTAACTACAACAAAGCACATTACGTGCATGTTTCAAAAGCGCATATAAGTGACAGACATAGAAGTGAAAACTGATCAGAATTATAACGTGCCATTTAAGTACGGGAAGGTGGTGGGAAAACTCTATTTCTATGTGAAACAAACACATCAATTTTAAAACAATGACACCTTTTAACCCATATGCAGATCCGCAACGCTATGTTGCATATTATCAAAACTGGGCTGGTGGTCTATTGACTGGCTACAGCGGAGCACTTGTAATGTATGGGGGGGGGAGAATGTATTCTGAGGGCTTTTTGAATGACTATGCCTCTATTGAAAAGGATTCAGTATTGCCAAACCCGCATCTAAAGACGGGTGCTAAAAACATTTAGTGATGTTGTAAGTAATGTCATGCAACCCCGCTACAAGGAAAGGGGTCAGGATGGTTCTGGCATGCTAGTGATGTCATGCACATCTATAAAAAGACCCCCTGGAGTGAGGCGTACTTCACACGCACAGAAATACAAAGTGAAGACAAAGAAAAGATCAGTGTTGAAAAGAAAGTCGCGGGGTAAACAACGATCACAAAACCCTGCTAAAAAACTATATTTTGATCATGGCTCTATTACATGGATTGTCAGAAGAGTGGAACTGGACTTCTTTACGGTTCCTATGACACAAACAGCTATAGAAAAAAAACATATGTGGAAGTACCACCAATCTCTGCCCTGTCCGACACAGCACCGCTGGATTTTTTTAATGCAGGAACTGGTGATACTTGATACTTGGTTGATTTAAACATCACACTTAACATTACAAGACCTGATGGGGCAAATATAGCTGAGGGGGCCACTGTAGACTTGATAAACTACCCATGGGCCACCATTTTTTTCTCAGGTCTCATCGGTGGACCGATTGATTTCACAGAGCTCAAACACATACCCATATCAGTTTATGTGTCTTATGAATGTTGGTTGTCAGACCCTGAAATCACTTTTCTCTGCTGGATTGTTTTACAAGTCACATGGATGTGGCGGACCCGACCGGAGACAACCAAAGACTCACAAAGAGAGCATCCTTTTCAAATGCCAGCAGTGTTGTAGAATTGTTGGCACCAATCCATAGCGATATATTTTTTTCAAGAAAAATGGGGTTGATATCAAAATCAGATTGACCAGAGCAAAGGATGAATTTTGTCTGATGTGTAGTGACCAGATAGCATACAAAATCAATATTGTTTTGGCATCTCTATTTGTTAAGAAAGTCTCAGTATCCCCAGCTATAAGACTAGGACAAGCACAGGCTTTGCTGTGCTACAGCTAAGTACCCAATTGATAGAGTTTATCTAAAAAAATTCTCAATACCCGCCAGCACCTATGTTTCTAATCAAGAAAATCTGCTTCTAGGAACACTACATAAATCGATTGTAATCTGAATGGTCGATAATAATGTGTGTGTACAGGAAATTACCAGAAAAAAAACATTTGCTTGTGTTGTAAGGCCAGAATTTTGGATACCTATATACCTCATGTTGACAAAAGCCAGTAATTTGTAATCAACAGTACCCCTCTTTATACAGTACATACATTGAACTGGTTTCAGCTGCCATTTGGTCTCTGTTCTTGCCACCTTGCTGAGAGCTTAACTCAGTCTTGGGCATGTCTTGGACCACAGGAAAATACATGAACTCTAAGTATATTTGTCAAAGGAGAAATTATAATTTGCTCAAGTTTGATATCATTTTTAAGGTCTACATGTGAGAAATACAGTGTTGTCAGTTGTAGAACAGTAAAGTTAATGCATATAATGTTTCTCTATCCTGGGATATTTTATGCATTCTCTGATGGGATGTACCCACACCCCCTGCTCCCTGATAACAGAAATGCCATAGTGATTCGGGGGGTTTCCAAATGAATGCTATTTATATGTTAATTATGCTAAGTTGTTTTGGATAAAAGGGGAGATTCTCCTCACCTCTGGTCTCTTGTTTTCTTCTATTCTACCTCTTGTCTTTGACTGGCTAGGCTCTGCCCTGCCTGCTCACTTCTTCTGGAGGAGGGCTTGCTCTCTCTTTCTTTCTCTCTCTCTTTTCTCTGAGGTTTGTTATTTTCTTTGTCTGATTTTCTGTGTATTTGATATTCTAACTTGTTAAATTGTTAAGTTTAAGTTTACGTTTGTTGTTTGGTTAAGCTTACTTTGTTCCTTTGTTCCAGTATGTTTACCTATCTGAGTTTTACTTTTCATTCAACTTAAGTGATATTGGTCACATTTACCTTAGTTTATTTGTTTAATAAATTTGTAATTCACCCACCAATTACGTATTTCTCATTTCGTATTCCATGCCAATACTCTGTAATAGCTATAAATATTTGTGACCAGGCATGGCAAAACCAGGCACATGTCTCCCCAGAGACATTTTGAGTTATTCACAGATTCTGAAAGTGTAGTTTCAAAGCTATCCAATGATGTCTCACTCATGGAGATCATATTTGAATAAGTTGTAGCCATTTTAAAGTATACACATCTCAAAGCTACAAGCTGAGAAATCAGGCTTTTCCATTTGACTACTTTCTCCCTCAATCCATGGGAGGGGAACACAATTATCCTCATTTACATGACATTAAGATCAACCCTCCCCCTGTCACGGTCACTGATGTGTCAGCCTGCAGTGCTAATGACCCATCGAAACTATCTGTAATGGGTTACAGAACCAGCTAGTAGCAATGGATAAAGTAGTCTAAAACAAACATGAGATCACATTTGCAAACCATGTTATTTTGAATGAACACCCAGTGCAAGGCACCAGGTTGGCAATGGATTTAGCAGGTTTAGCAATGGATGAAATAGTCTAAAACGCGAAATAAACAAACATGAGATCATGTTTGCAAACCCTGTTAATTTGAATGTACACACGATGCAAGGCACCCTGCCATCAGTCAAAACAAGACATTCTCGCATTATTCAAATTAATTGCCCACCGAAACTATCTGTAATGGGTTTTGGCTACAGTAGTAGCCTATGGTGCCAATAGCTAACGACAGTAGGCCTATGTTAGCTAGTAGCAATGGATAAAGTTTCTAACACACAAACTTTATCCCCGTCAAATGTAACTGTGGAAATAGCATCTGATATCTTACGATCTAGGATTCTTCCTCAATGTAATTATCTTCGGCTAAGGTCAGCTCTAGATTAGGGATGTTCTCCAATGTAATGAAGTCGCCTTCATCATCAGATTCAGGTCATCTGCAATCCGCTGTGCTTTGTCCATCTCCATTCCAATTGTAAATAAACAGCATGCTGGTTCAGTAAGTAGCCATGAGGTTACTTCTAGCATACAGCTGATTGGCCGACAAAACAAAAGAGTACTAATAGTCACGCCCAATAGAGTCCCGAAGTGTGACGTAGCGTTTCCATGACAGCAGAATCACTGGATCTAAACAAACTTTCGAAGTGGCATAAATAGCATTGAATTTAGACATGTGGCATCATTTCTAGCTAATAAAAATAAATATATCCATTTAAACGTGTTTTACCTGCTAGGCAGCAGCTTAGCCACATAACACGGATTCCCTGGCAGGTGTAATAGAAAGAAACAAAATTCCAGTGGATATTTCACGTCTTCTCAAAGACTGGCGGCTGTTAAGAGAGACGTTTTTTGCCAAAAAAATAAAGTTTAAAACACGCCCGTGAATTTAAGGATTTTAACCGCGATGCTGTGAAGTTACATGCAGGTCTCTTTTACGGAGGAAACCCATGTTAATAATAAAACTCTGTAGTCACGAATTTGATCGTGTTGGTATGAATATATGTTGTAGTATGTGATTCCTGCAGTGTAAAAAAATATACTAACGTCTTAGAAACGTTGTAAAATTATTGAAATAGATTGAGAAAGCCACCGCTATGGCGATTTCAATGGTTAGATTAATTTGTTTAGATCCAGTGAAATTGCTGCCTTGGCAACGCTACGTCATGGCTTCGGGACTCTATTCAAACGCTGGTTTACTTCCTGAAATGTAACCATTTTCAAAGACAAAATATACACTTTTAAAGCAACCAATGCTGTTATCTGAAACATGGAATTGCTTCTTTACGACTTCAACTTGCACATTCTGCAAAAAAACGAAAATAACTAATTTTGAAGAAAAAAAAACTGTCAAAGTGGTTTTTCGCGACTTGCGTCTCTGCGACTTGAGCCTGGTTTTGCCATGCCTGGTCACATTTGGTAATTATTCAAGATGCAAGTTCTTAATTGAATGGAGTCAGATTAATTGTGGTTTCTTGTAATAGTTTCTTTTTTGATTCCGTGGGGGAAATTTGGTCTGCATTTCACCCAATCGGTGAATTAGTGAAACACAAACAGCACACAGTGAACACAAAGTGAGGTGAAGCACACACTAATCCCGGCGCAGTGAGCTGCCTGCTTCAACGGCAGCGCTCGGGGAGCAGTGAGGGGTTAGGTGCCTTGCTCAAGGGCACTTCAGCCGCGGCCCACTGGTTGGGGCTCGAACCGGCAACCCTCCGGTTACAAGTCCAGAGTGCTAACCAGTATTGTCGATACACGTGTAAACCTGTGAGCGGCCAACACAATTCTCATTCGTGAGGAGTGCATTGTGCTCTCTCCTTTCAGTGGTGAGCCTGATGTGATCTCATGTCACAGTTCTCCTTTCAGTATTTACAGAGGTCTGGTGTGCGTGAGTTTTACCAATTAGCCCTAGCCTCTGGAAGACATCTAAAAGATAGGGCTATGATAATAAACCGTGAGGAATTTTTGCAGAGCTATACCCTCTATGCGTTCAACCTCATGCCTAATGAAAATTCTAGTCAACATTTGTCATTAATTAAGCCGGAAAACATTAGGTTGGAAACCCATTTTAAGCAGCCCTAACCAAATACTATAAATTTGGTAGTGTACGCAATATTTGTCAGTATAATAGAGGCGTCCTATCGAAGACAGATCCTGATAGATTACCACCAAGACTACACCCATTTTCTTTTTGTGCTAGTGTGTGATCAATTACCAAAAACATCTGTGCAAAAATTACCTGCGTCTGTGATAATCAACACCCATAGGTCAGACTTACCAGGTGAACTGGTTGGCCGTGTACATAACAGATGATCATGATGGAAGTTTTGTTAACAAACCAAACAACAAAATATTTCTGCCATCCATGTACACATTTTTAAAGGTGCTTTAAGCGATGCTGGGCAACGTCACTTCTGTTGACTTTCAAACAAAACAGAGAGCCATCTCGCTACTTCCTCCCCCTCCCTCCTGTGCTGCTCCCATGCAATTGAAACTCTCCTAAACGCGCATCTCGTCTGTGATTTGCTGGAACAGTTGGTTATGTTTTCATGGGCTAGGTTTGTCCAGGTTGTTTTTGTTGCCTGGGCTGTCCATAGAGATCGCGTTTTTTTACAGTGTATTCAGGACACAGACAGCTAGCGGTTGGTTAGGTGCTGTTTGCAGTAAGTGACATAAAATGTTTTAGCCTAAAAAACATGTGGCATCACTTAGAGCACCTTTAAGAACTACGTGTACAAGTCTGCGATTTTCAAACAAACAAGTACAGGATTCCATGTCTGTTACCTGTGGTGAACATTGTGCTTTCTTTCTTTCTCTATCATATGTTGAGAGGTTTAAGCTATGAAGATGTGATGTCTAAGTAATCTGATGACTTGATTAAAAATGACTGGACAAACGTTTCGGTCCACAGACCTTCATCAGTGCAAACGTTTGTCACCTCACTTGGTAGTACATCGGTGGATGGATTAAACACTTTGTTTATTTATTTTTCAACGGCAAACAATGGTGTGCGAGTTTTCTTCCATGACTGACTACTACGTTGCCCAAAACTAACGCACCCTCACGGCCTTGAGTATTTGGCGCGAGACCCTACCTGTCTAACCTAAAAATGATAATAATAATAAATGTTTTCCCAAAAAAACTAAATAAAAGCCTATGGACAATGTAGAACTAAGTAATGCTATTTTGATCAAGGGTAGAATCTTTTATTCATTACGGAGTGGTAGACTTTCTGCTGGGCCTTAGGCCTGTCACACCTCCAACGGTGCCTGTGGTGGACTGTGCATGGCAGGGGTCGTCCACTTCCCCTGAGGCAGGCCTGACCCTGACCACCGTCTTCAGCTGGGGACCACCGTTCATTGACGTTTCGCCCCTTAACCCAGAACATCTCCTGGTGGTGGGGCAGTGAACAGGGACGTCTCCCTGACACCCCCTGCAGCAAAACCTATTTGGATGTTAGTCCCAGGTCCTTGAGCAGGCGTGATGTAGATCTGCCCACAAAACCTCTGGCTCCCACCTCCACCGGGTACAGCCTCACACTCCATCCACTTTCTCTGCACTCCGCGACCAGGTCTGCATACTTTGCCTTTTTTCTCTCATATGTGGCTTCCAGTCCCTCCTCCCATGGCACTGTCAGCTCAATCAGTATTGCTGACCTCACCGCTGCAGACCACAGCACCACGTCTGGTCTTAAGGTGGTGCTGCATATCTCCTGTGGGAACTGGAGCTGCCTTCCCATGTCTACCTCCCCTGGTGTTAATAGCTTGGCGGGTGGTCTCCTGTTGGTATTCACTGTGGGTTCCCCCTGCCTGAGGAAGTGGGTACTGCGTCTTCCTCAGCACTTGGTCGTGCCGCCATCTAAGCCGACCCCCGTGTCAGTGCTGTTTTGCAGCCCGACAGAACATGCTGGAGTGAGGCGTTGATGGTCCCACAGAGGTCACAGGATTGCTCTGTTCCAAGCCATTGGTGGAGGTTTTTAGGGCTCGGGAGGGTGTCGGATGTTGCCCTAATGAGGAAACTGAGCCGAGCCTGTGGCAGTTTCCATAACTCTGCCAGCTGATTGCTCGGTTCGCGACACCCTCCCAAGTTGTCCACCGCCCCTGCTGCCCCTGTGCCACGGACCTCACTCTGAGCTCCTCCTGCTCAATCCTGGTGACCTCTGCAACAACGAGGTCCTTTCTCTCCTTCCTGCTTGCCTTGGACCATGGGATGGGTGGCTGGTCCATCCGAGGCCTGCCCGCCCTGTCTGGACCATGCCCACGACTTCTTGATGTTGCAGTCTTCCAATCACCTTCTGCACCTCCTCCTTGGCCCTCCATTTCCTTCCAGTCTCAACTCTGGCATTTGCCTCAGCCACTGCCCTGTAGTAGGAGTCCCTTAACTCCATCACCAGCCTTGCCTTCTCCTGCCTGTAGCCCAGGGTGATGGATTCAGGGGTAACTGGAGTGAGTTCAATCCATACAGGCCAGCAGCTGAAAAGCACCATGGTAGACCAAGCCATTTGCGGATGAAGGTGTTGGCTTTCGTCTCCATCTGGTTTATGACTGATGAGTTGACTTCGCACAGCTTCAGAGTAGGGGTCGACCAATTATCGGCATGGCACATCTGATTTGTTAGTTAGCACGAATGCAGCCAATCAGGATCGAAGACTGAACACAGACAAAGTTTAGGATTCTCACTGAGGCAGACTGGCCTTCAGCTGTAGCCTACGGAGCTATTTTTCGAAGGTAAGGAAGGTAGCCTGCATTGCTGAAGTTGCAGTGAATCACAATCATCTACACTGAAGTTACAAAAACACCACTTTGTAATCTTTGATCCGGATCAATAAGTAAAGCACCCACTTCCTTCATTTAGCGAATTCCCAATTGATGCACGTTACTGATGCTGTTTAGGCTACTAGTTATCCCACAAACTCGGGTGCTGCGCGTCGGGAGTTCTCTGCCTCCGCCTCGTTCGTTAATTGTGAATAACGGGACACCTCGGCGGACATAGTACAGACAAGTCCTAAATTATGTGATAGCGAACGTCAAGAAGTCTAATTGCTACTTTTTTTAAAACGGACTACATGCACCCAGGGCCAACCGTAATTTAATCTCACCTGAACAAAATCGCGTCCTGAGCTGGCTGTTAACTAACGTGCCTTTTAGGCTCTCAAAAGTGTAGCTTATAGCCTACACATGGACACAAATTGCATGCTTAAATAGCCTAAGAACTATTTTAAAACTGTTTTGTTAAACTATTCAACCGTAACACTTGCCATCGCGCATGCACCTCTTCCTCTCCTTCTCCCTCTCGTGCACTCACACACACGATGGCAAAGCATCCTCTTTGTGACAGGTCCCTTAACAAGCCCATTGTGCAGGCCTACTCTATCAAAATAATTGCTATCACTCAGCTCTTGGATTAACATGATACACAGGATTTACACTTGCAAAGTGATGCAAGTTGATAGACAATTGTGTATCAAAAGAAGAAAGAAAAGTTTGCATAATTAAATGATTTTGAATTAAATTTTTGCAGCATATAGCCTTTACTATCTACCCCCCTTTTTGACAACTGACAAATCGGTTTTACATATCGGTTATCTGCCTCCTGTTTTGGTAATAATTGATATCGGTATCGGCCCTGAAAAAAGGTATCGGTCGATCCCTACTTCAGAGGCCAGATCACCCTTGGGTACAGGGTGAAGTGATAACACCACACCTTGTACTTTCAAGGTAGCTGGCTTGCGTCGATCTTGGACAGACCTTCTGAAAGCTGCCGACGAATGATCTTCCCCATATCATTGTCTGAGAGGCCAGATGTATAAAGTCTTCCCAGGCTTCGGATGGGCTGATCCACGATACGGGGGATGTCTTCCCCGCTGATGGTGAAGGTGACTCAGTCATTTTTCTTCCCCTTTTGCAAAAAGGCTTCTTGACTTCTGCGGCTTGAACTTCATCCTGGTCCAGCTCATCCAGCCTCTTAAGCAGATGTGCTTAGATGTCCTAGATGTGCATGGGGCGGTTCGTAGTAGGCAGGTGATGTCGTCCATATAGATCCTTAGGGGCGGGAGCCACTGGCCTGCAGGCAGCCGAACCCCACCCACCACCTGCCTTGCCCCGATCAGGATGACCTCAAACGCTGCCACGAAGAGGATGGGGGAAATGGAGCATCCCATTGCAATCCCTACTTCTAGTTTTTGCCAGCCAGTGGTGACCTTCTTCAGTGCAAAGCACATGTACATGTCCTGGAAGTAGTTGTTGATCATGGTCCTGATGTTGTCTGTGATGTAGAAGAATTCCAAAGCGTAGGCTATGAGCAGGTGTGGCACTGATCCATAGGCATTAGCTAGGTCTAGCCATATGATGTGCAGATCTTTCTTCTCCCTCTTAGTGGTCTGGATCTGTTCCCAAATCATGGAGGCGTGCTCTACACAGCCAGGGAAACCTGGAATCCCGATCGATGTAGTTGTTCTCCATTAGGTAGGTGGTCATTCTTCTTGCCATCACGGAGAAGATTTTCCCCTCCACATTCAGTAGAGCTATGCTCCTGAACTGCTCAATGGTCTTAGCATTCTGTTGTTTTAGTTATATTTAGTTTCATCCACTTGGTTTGCACTGTGTTTGTTGTCCAACTTTCTCCTATTCTGACAGACACTTGCCTATTAAAAAAGTACCTTGGATTGAATGAATACAAAATACCACATTTGACCCTTTCATTGAACTATAATGAACTATGAATTATTAACTCTACTCCTAACAAGACACAGAAACACACCCCTCAAGTTTTTGGCAGGCACAACGATAAGAAGAGACAATGAAACCTAGTCTCTGGGTGAGTGGGGAGGGGGAACCAAGTTTCACATACTGGAGAGAGAAGGGTGGCCTGGAGAGAGAAGGGTAACTGACACTTGGTCACAACTTGGTTGGACAATCACAGTTTGACACGCATATCATAAATCATCAATCCAACATCCAGGGTTTGACACATAGGTCATAAATCAATAAAATGTTTACCTTTTTTGACATAAAGTAGATTATAGATACTACTTACTATAGTGCATAATACCTTTTTTTTAATACCTGCTTTGACCAATCAGACATAATTCAGGAGAATGAAAGGTTCCAGGCTGCTTTTGGAATTCTCTACAAGTGAATAAATACAAGCCTCCACCCACACAGGCTGCACAAATCCACAGTTAATCTAACATTGTCAACATTCAACAGCCAACATTGAATTAATTGACTGATGTCAGTGACATCAGGTTTGCAAAAGCTGCGAATGAAATATGTCTTGCACGCATGTATACGTACACCCATTTTTGAGGACAGGCACAAACTTGATGGGTGTGAAAGCTCTTCACTTGTCAGAATGAGGTGACTCAGTGAGTGAAGACCTACTGCAAATGAGCCTCTGGCTATAGTCATTGGTGCCAATGTATGGGAGACTGCCTGCCAGCCTGCCAGAAATCCTTTCTCACTCTTCAACTTGAGGCAGAAAACGGATTGAAACTCCTACCACTATATGCTTGCCAAGGCCTTTTTAGTCAGTAAATCAAGTATCTTTATCTGCATTAGACACCCATGCCCTGTGCTGACCTCCATTTTCTTTGGCTTTACACAACTGATTTGCAACGGTGAATCAGTGGTAAAGCATGAACCTTGCCCTTGCTAATTGAAACCCCTGATGGTATTCTCTACCCTTTTCACTGAGTTTTAAGTATGTTTCTTCGTGAAGAGCTGGGTGGCAGTTGGATTACCTACAATGGTCAAACAGAAATTGGGTGTTACAGTGGCATTGTGTATCTGCTGTCACAGTGATAGTGATTTGATGTGATTTGCGACAACTATGCGTGGAACGCCCCCCTTCAAATTAAACAAATAATAATTGCATAACCCAAACATGAACAGGTATTGTTTTAGTGTGCATAATCGCAAATAATACATGCCAGCCCATCTGGCATGTTATACAAACCTCTTTTAGCCATATGTGAAAGTAGTCAGCCACAAGTGAGACACATTCAATTATTCCAGATAAACCACAGCAAATAAACCACAGCAAAGACTTGACAAAATATTATATGTGCCCACAGGAAAAAAACACCTATTTCACAGAGGCTGCAAAAAATGCTCTGCCTTCAAAAGCAGCCTGATGTTTTAGTAAGGATTTATGAATCCAAGAGAGCAGTCTTGTGGGACATGGGGGTCTGACAGTACGATGTTGAGTAGCCGTCTGTCTTGGTAGGTGTGTTCAAATAGCAAGACAGTGAAGTTAGAAGTCTGGGACCAGTTAGTGGAATGCATTCCACATTGTAAGCAACATATTAAATCCAGTGCCAATAATTACTCTATCAAAAATGCATCAGACAGTGCACTGGGATGCTTACAGCATGGTTTCCCTTTGGCCTAGTAGTCTGGTCTGTGACGTTATTGGTGTTTTGATATTTCTCATTTCTCTCTCCATTTAACCTTAGTATTTGCCCCTTGTATAATTTTCTTAGTGAACGTTTCTACTTGCATTACTGTCTTGCATTACACAAATTGCAAGCAGTTTGAGATACATGCAGGATTAAAGCATTCCACTTTGGCACTTTTGTCTCTCAGAGTCTCAGATATCCTGTATCACCCAGGTTTCCAGTTACTTGTTTTATATAATTGGAGATGAGTAATCTACAAATGCAAAATATGTCACAAATTAGAGAGGGTTTATAGAAAAAGACCACTCACTTGATAGATGTTGAATAAATTATATGTCAAGAGGACAGTGACCAACTGCCAAAAAAAGAGAAAGCACAGGTCATGTTTAGGATTCTTCTGACATGACAACGTAATGAGAAACATAATGGGACTAATCAAGGCCTTATTATATTACCATCATCATTATCATTACCATCATGATCACCATTTATACGCATGTGACACACCAGCTCTTCGCGGTTTCAGCATCTCGTCAGGCTCCCATGCATTCTGTTGGAACACGTTGGACTATCTTGATCTCATGTGAAAAGAGCTCTGTTTCCTTTTGTTCAGGCATGTATCAATCTGGGTTCCAGCGAGCTGGTTCCAGCATTACGTCATCCACAGAACAAAAGTGTGATGGGATGAGGTGGGTGGGGGTCTGAGGGGATGGGGGTGGGGGTTGGGCCCACTGCTGAGATCAAGGTTTGGGAAGAAGTCATAGGAAGAGGAGGGAGGGGGCAGGAAGGAAAGACAGATGGAAGTTGAGGAAAAGAGGAACAACCGTGGGAGCTGATGGAAAATAAAGCTCTGTGAAGCAATGGTCTCCCGCAGATGGAACTGCGCACCATGTAATTCAGTGTGATTCAGGTCCTCCGCAAGAGCTTCCTTTCACATGTCTCCAGTGTTCTCGCTGAACACCTCACGTTTTTACGGGCTTTGGGACAAAAAGGGCCATTTCGCAAGCGAATATTTTTGAGGAACACATTCTGTATCTTATCAGTCTGGCCTCTGCAACAGAATGATATTAATATTGACAAACATTTCATGGTTTCTTTTGTGAAGGGTTATTGATAGTCCACTTGCTATTTGCTTTATATATTCAAACCTCACAAATTTACTTACCAGTAGTTACTTACTGTTCTAGAGCCTCTTTTTACCTTTTTTTACCTTATTCACTCAAACACATGAATGAAATCAGTGGCATATTAATGTTTCAGTCTAGTCTAGTACTGCCTGGTCTGCCAAGTGAACCACCATTATGTAATAATGTTATGTTAAATTAATTAGTTGACTCTGTGTGGCCATGATGTTAGCCTTGATGTTGGCATTTCCAAACATGTCTTTGATTTGATTACATCATCCAGTTGTTTTAAGGCTTTTCCACATAACATTGAAGAATTGTTTGCCTTTTTAAAAGTCTGAAAGTAATGGCATACTTTCTCCTCGTAGCCCTCATAAAAATTAAGATTAGGTTAATGTTTGCATCCAGCTGTGATTTGGCAATGATGGACATTTTCCCTCTTGTGCAGGATTGAGATCAGGGGCTGTATTCACAAAGCCTTTTATCTTACCACTAGGAGTACTCCTAAATCGCACTAAAAGATTTTAGCTAGGAGTTTTCTCTTAAAAGTTATTCACAAAGCCTTTCAGACCTACTCTTAGTAAGGAAAAATGACAACTCCTAAACTAAGAGTATGTCTTTGTTGCTATGGATGACGTCATTACTCTATGCACGAGCTTGACTGAAATGACCACCTTGATTGGCTGATGATTGTAACGCGGGAATGATTCCAAACACCTCCCTTACGATGATGAATAACTGAATAAAAAATAACTTATAGCCTAGTAGCCTAATGAAACATAGGCCTACGGATTGATGTAGTATCTTTCTTTAATTATTACATTAATCTGTCACCATATGCCTACGTTTGCAAAGAGGAGAACATTTTAATTTGATTCGCAATGAAACGTTTAATTTACATGTTAACAATCAGTAGTTTTGGTTGTTGTTGGTGGCGTTATTGCATCCCTTTTATGAATGCAAAATTGTTCCCTCACGATTGGAAGCTCCTGTTGCCGCATAGGCTACGCATTTCAAAACATTGCAACGTGAAATGCCACAAAAAGCTGTTTGTGAATAGGTCTTAGTGAGTTAGGAGTCCTCTCGACTTCTTTTAACCTGTCCCAGACTTAGGTGATACTTTTAGGTCTAAAATGCTTCGTGAATTACTTTTAGTGAAAAAAAATTAGGAGTCCTAAAGTTAGGAGTGACACGCCCATTATTTTTAGGAGATGCTCCTAAATTCGCCACTTAGGAGCTACTTTTAGCCTTAAAATTCTTCGTGAATAAGGCTCCAGGTGTTTTGGAATGCTTATTCAAAAGATAAAAAGTCATAGTGATAGAGTGCATTTTTTCATGATACATGCTATTTCATCACTACCAATACAAAATGTGGAATCCCTGAAAAAAGATGTATTTTAATGACACATTAATCCACCAAATGTGCAGTTTTGTAGTTGGCAGAGTTTGTGCACTGTAGTTAAACACTGCCCGATAAACCATTTAAGCATCGTCATCGTGATGTATGCATATGCAATAGTCACATCACAGGACCTTTCATGACTATGAGAGAACCATACTGCATTGTGCACTGCATTGTCGCCAAATCATAGAAAATCAGATCAGTAGAATGTCAATTGCCTACTTCATAGGCAGTTCATGAGCCGGTGCGATTCACAAAGTTCACAATACGGTGATATGGATTTTATTTATTGATGTGTGCTTCGATATTTGCCATCCTTCCCCATCCCAAAAAATCCATCCTTCATTGCAGTACCTAAATGGGTTATTCTTTGGCCCATGCTACATTAGATTAAAAGACAATTCTGGCGATTTTCACATAGATCTCTGTTTCTCGAGGTCACCAAGTACTGTCGGTACAGAAAAAAAAAAACAGATATAACTGCCCGGCAGCTACAGTGCTACATGAGCATGGGGGCTCATGAACATGCCCCCAGAGTGTAGCACTATAGTTACCTGGCAGCTGTTGGCTACAGCAACTCGAGCTGATGGGCAGAGGCAGGTCATATGCATGAATGCACCTGTCCAGACATAATGAACTTGATGGACCTCATTCAAGTGATACCAGTGGCAATGGCCGATTGCGAGAGGGGCATTAATGTCATAAAAATGACATCCAGCCTGACTGGAGGTCAAGGCTGGATGTAGACACACTGTCAGGCTTTCTTGTCACACAATTGACATCCCCAGGCATCCCCGATTATAACCCTACTTCTGCAGTTGAGCTGTGGCACTCTGACCGCATCAGAAGTCGTAGACCCAATTTCATGGAGCGCCACCAGTCTGTGGCAGAGATTGCATCAGAAGATAACATTTAAGTCATAGGAGAATGTACACATGTTGTTTGAAGAATATGTTAAAATAAAAAGAAGCCAGGACGACCGCTCGGTCATCAGTACTCATTCTGCTTGACTTATCGGCTGCCTTTGACACGGTTAATCACCATCAACCTGTTGGCTACAATCAACCATCCTTCTTCTTGACAAATGCCTTAACATTGTTCTCTGCTCATTTTGCGCTATCAATATCTTGTCAAGATACGTAGCAGGGTAGGCTATTCGGAAAAACAGATATTTCCCCTCCGTTTTTTCAAATAATTTTGTTCACACCGATGCTAAATACACTTGGGGAATGGTGTCGCAAACCCCTCGAGCAAACAGGTGGCCAATCAGAGATTTCGAACAAACAAGAGAACAACATGTCTCAATGCAAAAACGCTGTTTTCGCTTGATTACATGTAAAACTGAAACCGGAGTTTTCCCACATATCACATATCGCAGTGCCTCCTATGTCATAAAATGCAGAAGGCAGCTCACATTAGCATCACTACGCTTGTGGGGGGAACCAGACCCAGAGCAAACAGCAGGGTTGACAGCAGTGTGACTCATCTGATCGCTGCCATGCTGTGCCTTTGCAACACCTCATCTCAACCCCCACCAAGTAATTTTCTCAAATGTTTTTATTTCAAATGTTTTTGTCAGTAATACTGAATGAAATCAAAGGCAGTATTACATTTTTTTTTGGAAGGTATTTCTGAATCATGAAAAGTGCAAGAAAGTGACATTGCACACCTTGAGAGCTGCAATGAACAAGGTAATTCAATCACTATTCAGCATCCCATCCATTCTTGCTGTTACACATCTCTCCCTGTCATCCAAGGCACTTCCAATGTGCCTGGTGGAATTTTCCACATCACTGTGTCCCACTGTGGAAATTCCTATCCCTGTTTATCAGTATTATGAGTAGAGGAGATTTCAGCCGTGAATGCACTGACCTACTTGGCGTCCAGGTGTTTTTTTTTATTATTATTATTGAACTTACATGAGTCCTGATGCCCAAGTCTTGATTGCATCATCTGCATTATTTATAGAATTGGATTGACTCAGACTGTGAGTGGAGCACAGGGTGGCTAGCATTTGCCCAGTCTTTTGAACATTATGTTGTACATGTACGTTCAGACCATTTAGAATGGCCTAAATGGATGACCCACCAAGTTTTGCTTTAAAATGTCTTGTAAAATATAGACTAATTTAGCTACATTTCTATAGCGTCAGGAAAAAGCCTGTGTATACAATATGTGTCTTTAACTAGATGTACCACAGAGCGGTACAAAATATGACCGCCGCCCAGTCCAGCACATTTGTGTGTGTGTGTGTGTGTGTGCGTGTGTTTGTGTAGAGTAGGGCTGGGCGATATGGCTGAAAACTGTATCACAATATAAGTATGTCATATCAGTCGATATCGATAATTATTGATTTTTTTTTATTATCTATTTCAGATAAGGACCAGAAGTAAAGGGGAAAAAGTTAAATTTAAACACTTTTATTTTAAACTCAACCTTCCTCTGATTGTAATCACCTCAGTTATCAATTAAAGCAAACAGGGAAAAGAAATAGCAACACAATCATGAAAAACACTCAAATAAATAAATGTGCACATAAGTCTGAATGAAAGCTGGTTGAAGCCTGGAAATATTGTAAACAAAGTAGTTTAATTTGCTACTGGTTAGTGTTCAGTTTCCCCACGTTTGTTTAAGTTTCAAATTAATACTTTTTCTCCTTGGGACGTCCGTTTGAGTCTTGGAAAATACTTTTCCATTTACATCAGGATTGAGATGATTAGAACTTATCAGTCAATTTGAATGCAACAGTTTTGAACAAATTCGTGCAGTGTGCTAATGATGCTAACCGGATTTAATAGCAATTTAGCCAGTCATCTTGCACGATTGAGGAGGGATGCGCCTGTTGAGAGGGAGGGACAGAGAGAGAGAGAGAGAGAGATCAGTGCACGGGGCAAGGACTCATTGAGAGTCTGTGTTGAGGTAGGCCTACTTCTATCGCATAGCCTACTCTGGTAGAGTTGCACATACTAGCTACAATGCAAGATATATTTAGCCTATTTATTTATGGACAACGTAAGGCGGGAGGTGTGTGTTGCTTTTAATTATCGAATGTTCTATCGAACGTATTTTTTATTGAAATCGATTACATGTCTATTGCGATACATATCGCTATCGTTTTATCGCCCAGCCCTAGTGTACAGTATGTAGGTGTGTTTCTATGTGTGGGTTCATGTGTGTGATTACGTGTCTTTGTGTGTGTGTTTTTTTATGTGTAGTCTGTGTGTGCATGTGTGTGTGTCTTTATGTAGGTGTACATAAATAAAGCAAATCAGGGAACAGTGTTGGGGAAGTTACTTTTAAAAAGTAGTGTTTGCCCGTTACTCGTTACTCAAAAGTGACCCGTTACTTTACTTAGTTTCCCTCTATGGAAAGTAACTTTTTACGTTACTCGTTACTTTTATGTTACTTTTATGTTGCTCGACTTTGGGCAGAACCCAATATCTGTTCCTAAATTTGTAGGCCTACATAAAGTTCTACTATGGAGGACATAACAGGTATTTCTTTTGTGCTCTTTATTATAAAAAAATGCCACAAACAGAGCACTTGACAAGAAAACATTGGGCTTATAGGTTTCAACACCACCACTAAAGCCCTATGAAACAATATCAAATAACATAGCCTCGATACATCTTGGGCATATAGGTGAACACAAAATATATGAGGGCTTATTTTATAGCCTTATGCTCTTTCATTAAACAGGCGCTCATCCGAAATTTGGTGCAAAGCTAGTGCAAATCGTATCAATAGGCTGGCAGTTGAGTTAACGGCAGTGGACTAAATCAGGGCACAGTGTAGGCTACAACTAACACTCACATTCCTCCCCTTAGTTTCAACAAGTTTGAAGTAATGTGAACACCTCCATCCCTCAGAAGTTAGCGTTGGCTGCGTCTCGCTTGCTATGATTGCCACCAGCCTCTGTCACGTACCGTGTGGAGCTATGATTGCACTTCATGCTACCAGCCTCTGTCACGTACCGTGTGGAGCTATGATTGCACTTCATGCTACCAGCCTCTGTCACGTAGGCTGCTGTGTGGAGCTCGTGCCTATTGAGCAAGCGCGCAGCTGAGAAAGCAGCGTCACTGTCAAATCTGTCCCTGGGAAAAGTAACGTTGCGCCAAATTTTTTGTTACGTTACCAAATTTTCAGTTGTAGCGCGTTGCACTACTTTATACTCGAAAAAGTAGTTGTTACTGTAACTCGTTACTTTGTAACGCGTTACACACAACACTGTCAGGGAACCACCTACTCTTTGCGATAAGTACCATGGGATCTTTTAACAACCATGGTGAGTCAGGACCTCAATTTAACATTCATGCAAAGGAAAACATCTCCTGAGTACAGTGTCCCTGTCACTGCAATAGGACATTGGGATTGATATTTGTTTGGTGGCTTTTGGCCACAGGGAAGAGTGCCACCTACTGGCCAGCCAACAACACCACTTCCAGCAGGAACCTACTCTTCCAAGGACATTTCTTATCAGGCCCGGAGTGGGTAATCGGGAGAATTTGCGGTGGGCCGCTTCACTTTTGGGCCGGTCGAGGGAAATATATTGACATTTGCAACGTTAATCTAACCTGACCCTAGCAGATGAATTTCGTTCCGCTTAGCTCCGCCTAGCTTCACTCATATCCATCTGGGACCTCTTCTATTGAGAATGATTTCTGCAACCGACTTTATGGTTCAGCCAATCAGGACGCAGGGCGGGAGTTTCATAGATGTGACATAGCGTAGAAGCGACTGTGAGATCTGAGAGTTATTAGCGTCACGGGTTGGCTTCGATGTGAGTGGTTGAAGTAGCCTGTCATAGATGACGGACAAGTGGCTTATTCAATCATATGCAATAATTTTTTGATTAGGCCCAGCCTTCTGAAGCAACACTTCAATGGATCGGTTCCAGATGGATGAGTGGAGCTAGGCGGTGCGAAATTCATCTGGCTAGGGTCAGGTTAACGTTAATCTATCTTCTCTTAAATATTGATCACATAGGCTACCGCTGACAGTAGCTTCTCCGCGAAGTCTGAGGACAAGTGCTGGGCAAGACTTCTGCGATGCAGTGACAGTCCTAGTTTTGAAGTCGGTGGGGCCATCCTTAAAAATATTCTTGTTTGCAGTAACAGCCAAAAAAAATAAAAAATGGGTCGGTAGATAGGTCAATATTTTATTTTTCCAAGATTCAGAGTAAAAAAATAAAGTACAATTTTGGTCATGGTGATTACGTAGGTATGAATTTGTGCATGTGCACAAATGTGCATATCGTGACGTAACTGACTGGGTCTTCAACCCGTGCCTTCAGGCGCACCATTGCAAACCTCATTCTGATGTAGGTTATAAAAACCAGCCTCTCTTAAACTTCTTTGACCTGAGGCCCGGTCATGGCAGACTTTGGGGTTATAGGGCTCATCTACACGTGCTCTGATTCTATGGAAGTTCCAAAAATTAACGTTGTTCTATTAAGTGTCAAATTAACTTCCAACAGGTTGAAGCAGAGCTTTGATACCAACGTTATCAATTAGTTTCAATGTCTCTCGCGCAGATGCCTGCATTGAATGAATGCTCATACCACCACTTCATTGTATGGCTCCATGTTTAATGACATCGATAGCAGAAACGTTTGTTTTTTTTTTGTCGGTCCGTGGTTTCTTGATCAACTGCGCAGATAATTATCAGACGAAGCACCGGGCCTAATTTCACTCCACGACTCCGCGGACCAGCAGTCTCCACGTTGCGGACCCATTGAGAAATGCTGAATAGACCACAACCAATTTCAATTCTTCGACACGGTCACCGATAGACTAGCGGGGAGAAGGAATGGAAAAAGATCTCTGCACAGTTCTTCCACTCGTGCTGAGTGAAAGCGCTGTTGAGATGTTTGTGTGAATGACACGAAGCGTATAGGCCATAGTGTGATATACGTAAACAATGGTGTAGAGATGACACCACAGGGTTTTATTTGAGAGCCTACATTTGCATGTAGCCTAGGCGATTTATATTCACAATACTTAGGCCTACTGAAATAAATATTATTTTACTGCATTTGTATTGGTTGTTTAGAGCAAAAAATCGGTTGATCTGCCTTAACGCATGGTTTACGACCGGCAAGTCAATGTAAAAATGTTTGCATTTTTAAGAAGGTTTTTCTGGGCTCGTCATCACCATATTATTTTAAAATTGCCATCATAGCTCCTTCTCAATTGTTGGCTACTTTTGAACCACTTGTTTCGAGATGATCTCTCTCCACCATTCAGGCTTGTGCCACTGTTGTGAACGATGGCTCACTTTCAAAACACTCGTTACAAAATATCGATACGGCGCCATCTACGGGGTTTTTTTTTTTTTGTCTAGGCCCCAAATATAAGACGACCCCACTTTTAAGGCCTACTTACTTACTTACTTACTTTTGTTTAAAATACTAATATCCAAGTGTGTCTATTAATAGGATAATTTGGTATTGATATTATTATTATGACTGCTGCGCAGCTAACTATAGGTTAATCAGAGTTTTTTTTCAACCATTTTGTGTCAATGATTCCCGGGACACTGAAAGACCGGGGTGCCCCGCTCTCTCTCGTAACGAACGAGCCGCCCCTCCTCTGCATGTGCATTTAACAGAACATTAACCATTGTTAAAGGATTGTTGTTGCCACATAGAAGCATTGCATAGAAGACAGCGGGCTACCGGTAAATTGCTATTAAATCCTCTTAGCATCATGACCATGCTGCGCAAATTTGTTCAAAACGGCTGCATTTAAGTTAACTCTGCTAAGGTCTTATCACAACATAGTTTAGTGCAATAAGTTAAGTAATGCATCAAGCCGTATCTCAAAGCTAACGTTAGAATACTGTTTGGATATCGAGTTTAGCATGCTTAGTTACATCTGCTTGTCAATTTCGACTAGGTTACTCATGCAGGGCTCATTTTGACTCTGACACTGAATGTTAGCAAAATCCTGATGCAAATGTAAACGTGTTTTCCAAGACTCAAAAGTGCTTGTCCCAAGGAGAAGTACAAACCTTTATATAACTAACTACTTAGAAAACATTATGAATTGCATCCACACATCAGCAGCCTTTTAACTGTGTTAAAATTGTAAGGGTTTCCTCACGAACGTCTTAAATCACCCCCGCCCATGCACACACACAGGCACGCACAAACTCACAGGCACACGCACACATACAAAAAAAACACACACACACACAAAAACACCCACATCCAGGCAAGCAGACACACACACACACACACACACACACAGATAAACGCACACACATACACACACAGAAGCACACATACAGTATACACAAAAACAAACAGACACTATGCACACACTCATTTACATAAACAAAAGTAGGGGATGGAGTAGGAGATGGAGACAAATTGACAAGCGTGATTTATTTTTGTGGAGAGAATGTGCAGGACTGAGCGGTGGTCATATTTTGTACCACTCTGCGGTACATCTAGTTTAGTGACTTTTCTTCCAGCTTTTCTGAGAATCCTCATATTTATGTGTGTAAACATACATTCACTGTGCCAGACTAAAAATGTACCTTTAAGGAAATCCCACAAAACACAATATGAAGAAAGGTGTTGAACCTTTCCTGACTAGGACAGATGTCACTGAAAGTTGCAAATATAACTTAGTAATGAAACCTAAGGATGCACCAAACCCTACAAGTGCCTCTGATTGGATAAACAGTCATAAACATTTGATTGTATTTTAAAAATATGATGTGAATCACATAGAAACAGTCCAGGTTTGAGAATGGATGGCCACCAGGGTAGTGTAAAAGTAGATTCTGTGGGGGCATCCAACACAACCTGACACGGAGTTTCGTTAACTCCTTGAAGTTTATTTATTACCTCCAAGTATACAACATTCTTCCAGGGCTGCTCACCTCTAAATTCTCTCATCGGCTCAGCACGTCAGTACTACGTGGGAACTCTCCCTCATCTCCACTCTCAGCTTTCCTCTTCCTGTTTACCAGTTACTTCACAAAATAAAAGTCCTTGTACCTTTTTCAGTGCTACAGTAGATCACCCATTATGATCAGTGAAATTACCGATGACTCAATGGGTGTAATCAGTGGCTGATTGATCTACAGAGAAAGGGAGTTTGTTAAAACATCTCTCCAGTGTGTCATTTAGATAGCATTTGAGCAATTGGTACTGGCTGTCTTTGTGTTTTGGACACAAGCTGTATCCAACATCAATGGTGCCATAGACATCCTGTCCCTCTGGCTGAAGAGTTTATGATTGGGCCCTTGGATTAAAGCAGAACAAAACATTATTGCACAAACAGATATAAAAGAATTTAATGGCAGGGTTGGAAAAGTAATTTAAAAAACAAAGAGGAAAAAAATGGATTTGAGAGAGGAGACTAATAACACCATGTGCCTTGTGAAACAATTATTAAAATCAGGAACGCGGTATATAACCCTGAAGTTCACCAAAAACAGAATGGCATAAGCACAATGTTAACTAGCCTGTCAAGGAAGCCACAAAAAAAGACTGGCTTGCGCGGACATATTCTAGCCAAGCCCTTGAAGGAAGCTTAAACTATGTACATGCACACACACACAGGCACTCATGCACAAACACACGCGCGCACACACACAAATGCCCTTGACGACTGAATAAAGATGTAGCCAAGAGAAAATAATACGTTGTTCTTTGTGGGAGGAAATGTATTTGCCTCTCCAGGACAGGCTTTGTCTCAGTAGCCTGACCTTAACCCATAATCCATGCCATTGCAATGTGTCGGAAGATTCACATGATGGCTTTAAACAGTTGCTGACATTAAGATGAGGAATGTTTCTTTGCATATCTCTTTCATGTTGGTGTAATCCATTGAGAAGACGGCTGTTTGGAAATATTGTCAAGTTTGCCTATGACAATGATGAGATCTCAAATTGGGTGAGTTCTGGTTCCAAAACAATTTATGCAGTGAGGATCCAACAGTAAAATAGTGACCCTTCAGTCTTGTGTCCTCAAAGTAGGGGATTTTCCTAAAACAGGAACCAAGGAACTTCAAAATGCTTAAAACTTCAAAAGGCCAGTTCAAAATGCTTAATTCTTTTTGTTGGCTTATGTTGACTAATGGATTAACAGCAGTTTCCATGTAATATATTGTAATTCTTGTTGACTCAGTCCAATTAAACTATCATGCTCAGATTGGTGGCTGCCTGCCTACCTGTCTAGCATCGTCCCAGCCCACTGCCATGACTCAAAGTCAAGGCAAATGTAATTCTTTTTGCATGAAGGCCTTGCAAGGTAGTTGTGTTGTGTATTTGTTATGCCGTCTGGATAGCCATCAACCATGGCTAATAACGGCTTACAGAACTCATGCAACTTTTCATGCATAATACAATACTTCTGAAGTGCTTGAAGTACTTCTCTTACTGAACTTCTCCAGTTGTACTTTCTATCTATAATCATTTAGGATGGAAATAATTTAGGAATGTAGATAGAAGTTATTGATTATGTTAGTAGTTTAGACTCTTAAAATGTAGTATGGAAAATCAAACAATGTTGCACAAAGATAGTAATTTTGATCGACTTTCTGTCCAGTATTATCTGTAAGAATGTGGTAATGACACCAAGGACAAACATTCCTCAGAGGACATTTTGGAAACAGACAGGTGTCTGTGTCATCCTTTCCACATCGTATGAAGCTGTGCAAGCATATTAGCATTCTGGTGACATGGAATGGTAACAGGAGAGGAGTGTCTGCCTGTGCATTTGAAACCGGAGTTGGTAAACATTTATTCCACAGCATACTGAAACTGCTGCAGACGTTGCTGGCTGACACAGGGGTTATGAGTTTTGTGATATATGGTTTCGGGACTCGTGCTATTGGGTAGCTGAAGAATGTCAATACTGGCAGGCTGAGATTCCTCTATGGGCCCACATGAAGCTGAGCTTTCGGAGTCCGTGTCAAGCTCGAATGAGGCAGCAGGAATGTGGCCCACTCAAGGAGAGCATGGCTGCTCACAGTGGCTGGGAGCTCGAAGACCGCCATGCAGCAGATTAAAGAAGTAGGCCACAGGCACACATGTGCTTGCCTGAAGCCTTGATGGGGGTGGTGACAGGCACAAGGCAACCATATTCTCTAGCTGAAAGGCACAATCAGGACCTGAATAGTTTGTAGCGCGTACAGCAGATGTTTGGCAGATTTACATTAGGCTTGGATGTTTTTCACTTTTATTGATTTTATAAATGGAATCATGGTCAATATAATTTAGATTTTTTGACTAGGATTAACAAAAAAAAGCAAAAGTTAAAACAGATTTCTACAAAGTAATGTTGATTAATTAAAATTTTTTTTATAAATTATGTTTTTATAAACAAAGTTCGGGAGGAGCCCTTTTAGGGATGATTGACAGCAATTAACTCACCTGTCTTCCTGCCATATTTAAGGGTCGGGACACACCAAGCCGACGGCCGACCATCGGCAGAAAAGCAGTCGGACTGATCAATCGGCTCCCATCTCCCTGAGTCGGTCAAAAAAGCATAGACATAATATACATAGACGCCGCATCGACCGCTACTCCTTACTAGCGCTGACGAGATTTGGAGCCGCCATCTTGGACCGGTCATCCACTCCACTCAGTGTAATCTGTTTGGCCGGTGAGATGAGCTGTCAGCGCACTTAATTAATCATATCTCACTGAATACCGAACAGATTCTCCGCGTTTTTTTTTTTGCTGCAAAGGTCATACATGTAGCTATGATACAGGACACATGATTTAGCGTATTTTAATATTCATAGTGGGTTTAACAGTAATAGAATATTCTGATATATGATAAAGTGACCTGACGTCAAAAACTGGCGACAAAACTGGGAACATAATCCATGTTTGACAGCATAGACAAAACTAGTTTGATACAAGTTTAATGAGTTAAATATAGTTCACAGTTGACAGAAAAGTTCCATCAACAGCATTATTCACAGTCCACAGAAAGGTTCCATAAACATTTAAGTGAGATCAGTGCCATTCAGACATCTGAGGGGTATTCCAAGTAGGCCTATGTGGTTTAGTGACAAACTTGGGTAAATTGACTCAGAATAAGTTGTAAACCTCCCAGTAGAAAAGCTGTATGATACAGGAAACATGGTTGTGTGTATATTCATAGTGGGCTTAACAGTAATAGAATATTCTGATATATGATATATTATAAAGTGATGACATCCAATATAAAAACTGGGAACATAACTAATCCACGTTTGACAGCATAGACAAAAACTGGTTTGATACAAGTTTTAATGAGTTAAATTTACAGAAAAAAATCCATTAACATTTTCAGTTCAGTGCCATCAAAAATAAAGTGATGAACAGACATTGGTGTGGCATAAAGGAAATGGAGTAACTGGGTTCAATATCAACAGCATTTGTTAGACAAGTTCCATAAATATTGTAAAAGTGCAAGTTTGTAGGTTTGTTTCTGATCCCAAAAATCAGACATTGGTTTGGCATAGTAAGTGTAACAGTTCATCAATTCAAGACAAAAGGTGACTTGTCACTTGTACAGTGTCAATGGGTTCATCAACAGCATCTGTTATTTACAGTTCACAGAAAGGTTCCAGTGAGACAGAGTTACCGCCATGCAGTTGGTTCTATGATTTTCGACAACTGGTGCATGTCATTTTGTATGTTCCCACCTTGCTAAAATTGCTTGGGTACACTTTGGCTGAGAACAAAAAGTGCTTCAGACAGCAGGTGGGCAAATAAGATGGCATAGTAAACTGGGTAAACTCCATAAAAGAGGACTGAGTCAACCAGACGATGGGAAAATGGGACACAGAGTGGCGAATGCAGGTGATGAAGGTGGAGCTCATAAATCAAACATTCAGTCACAGTGTAGCAGATGCCCTGCAGTACTGCAATGAAGAGCTGCACCTTCCTCAGTTCCAGGTGTGAGGAGACTTCAGTTCATTCACAGTCTTCTTGAACAAGGCAGTTGTTCTGGAGAGATACAAAATAATAAATAAATGAATGAAAAGGAATTTGAGAGGCATCTTATTCTTGTTAGGGTAAATGACATGTGAATAATACAGTGTTGGGCAAGCTCCTTCGAAATTTTAGTGAGCTAAGGCCATCCTTAAAAATATTTTTGTTTGCAGTAACAGCCAAAAGAAAATAAAAAATGGGGTAGGTAGGTCAATATTTTTTTTCAAGATTCAAAGTAAAAAAAAAAAGTTCAATTTTGGTCATGTTGATTACCTAGGAATGAATTTACACAAATGTGCATATCGTGACGTAACTGACTGGGTCTTCAACCCGTGCCTTCAGGCACCATTGCAAAACCTCATTCTGATGCAGGTTATATAGACCAGCCTTTCTCAAACTTCTTTGACCTGAGGCCCGGTCATGGCAGACTTTTGGGTCATAGGGCTCATCTACATGTACCCAGAAAGAAGGCTACAATAGCTCTTGGCCACGTTATATTGAAATTTGACTATACAATAGGCCTACTCAATGCTATACAGTGTATTATACAGTCTCTGCTCTGTTTCTAAGGAAGTTCCAAAAACAACGCCGTTCTATTAAGTTTCGTTAAATAAATAAATAGCCTTCCAACAGGTTGAAGCGGAGCTTTGATACCAACGTTATCGATTAGTTTCAGTTTCTCTCGCGCAGAGACGCGCATTGAATGAATGCTCATACCACCACTTAATTGTAGGGCTCCATCTTTAATGACATCGATAGCAGAAACGTTTGTTTTCTTTTTTTCGTCGATCCGCTGGTTTCTTGATCAACTGCGCAGCAAATTATCAGATGAAGCACCGGGCCTAATTTCACTCCACGACTCAGCAGTCTCCATGTTATGGACCCATATTTTGAGAAATGCTGAATAGACCACAACCAATTTCAATACTCCGACACGGTCACCGCTAGACTAGGGGAGAAGGAATGAGAAAAGATCTGGCCACAGTTCATCCAGAACTTCGTAACAGCGTTATCAGTTTGTGTGAATGAAACGAAGTGACATGTAAAACCAATGGTGTAGAGATGACGCCACAGGTTTTTTTAAGTGAGCCACGCTTGCATGTAGGCAATTTATATTCACAATACTTGGGCCTACTAAAATAACTATTATTTTATTGCATTTGTATTGGTTGTTTAGAGTAAAAAAACAATCGGTCGGTATTAACATAAGTTTACAACCCGCAAGTCGGGTCGGACTAAAAGGGGAAAAAAAAAATATTTGGGTCGGTTCTAAATTGACACTTTAGGGTCGGTCGGGTTACGGCAAACGAAAATATTTTTAAGGATGGCCTAAACTATCAGTTACTCTGCCATGAATAAAACACTACACAAAACTACCACCCAGTCAAATGTATTAGTAGCCTAACACAAACACAGCAGTAGGCTAGTTCACTACATAGGAAGCTACTTTAAATTGTGCTAATTTCACATGACAAGAAAAGTGTAGCTTGTCTGGCTAAGCTACTTGATAAATAAAGAAGTTGAGCTATTGAAAAGTTACTTTATTCAGGAAATAGTGAGGCTACCACCAACACACTTAGGCTACAAGTAGCAGCTAGCGATTGCCCAATAGGCTAGTCTGTGCCACTTGTGTAAAATTCGCCGGCCAAATCTAGTATGATTTATTTCTACAATAGCCTTCTTGTGTCAGTTGTAATCCAAGTCAGTGTTATGGAATATGACTTATCAAGTCTCAGTTCATAGCCGGGTGAACACCGAGTAAACATAGCCTAGCTTAGATGGCTACGATTTTCATACAGTAATATCAAAGATTGCTCCTTCTCAGCTCTCTGGTAATATTCTATTCACAAAATACAACCAATAGTACGGTTATGTTAAATCTTACTTGTGAAAAATAAATCCCCCGAGTATGGACCGCCGATTTGAGAAGGAACATGCTGCACAGTGCTGTCATCTTGTGTCTTCTGCTGCAACACAACGAGGAGTATGACCGGTCCAAGATGGCGGCCGCATTTCTTGTTTCCAGCAGCCAATGCGGCGTCTATGTATATTATGTCTATGCAAAAAAGTGCCTTGGAACACACCGAAGCAACGCCGAGTGTATGTTCTGCGCATGTGCGAGACATACTACATTTCCATAACATCAGGCGGTGCTAAAAGATTCAGAGCTGGAAAGATTGTCTAGTTACCAAGATTAATCTTGGTAAGGATTCGCCAATGGAACGAAATGGCACTAGTTTCGGACTTCGGACTTTAAGCAATAAGAAATTATAGATATAAATATATATTGTGTACTATTTTATTAACATTGCTTGTGTGTGATGGCAATGAAACACTCATTCGGACACGGAATAAATAATTTATTTTTGCCCGTTAACCGAGCTAGCTAGCTAGCTAGCTAACGTTAGCACAGTAAAGTTCGGTAGTAACTAAGGACTTTGGTTAAACTTGTATGTTGTTACAAATTAACCTGAAATAATATACGTTCAGCAACAGTGTGGTAGTCTACTAGTATGTGGTAGTCTAGTAGTAAAAATACTGTGTGGTAGTCTAGTAGTAAAAATATGTTAGGATAGTTTACGAAAATGGGTTCATAACTTACGTCTCTGAAAGTACAGTGGGCATTGCTTCGATTTGGCCAGCTTCCCTCGCGGTCCGCGCGTGGGATCACGCGGTATCACACGACTTTAATTTGTATTTTCCCAGTGACGCTGCAACGACGCAGCAACAACCCAAACAACCGGCAGATGTCTCTTGTGAGCAGGGTGTCTCGTAAAAAGAAATGGAGCCTGGAAAACCCTACACAGACTTCACTGTAGACTGGTTTAGAAATAATTTAATAGCCAGAAATATGCCTTTCCCCTGCCCTAATAAAGACATATTTGGTTAACTGCGAGTGAATCCCGTTTGCAGCCGTAGAAGAAACGCAGGACAAATTAAACATTCCGGTTTTCTCTGAGCGCAACGATGATGGACAGACATCATTTGGACAAAATATAGAGCATATTAACCTCCATTGCTCAGCCAAATTCCTTCCTGTTACGTCCTGTTATCAGTTACAGGAGATAAACGATTTTTGATGGTCACAAGTTTACTACATTAGTGTTTATTTTTTTGATTATTAAAGAGTGTTTTTCATTTAAAGGTTTGACTTTGTGCTTATTCAGTCTCCCCATTCCCAGACGTTCACATTGCATGTTTGTTTGTAATGGATGCAACCGCGAGATACGCTCTTGTCATAGGCGCCGATATCTTGGGTGCTCTGTTGCTCGAGCACCCACGTGTGCCAGCTTACAGTCCCGGCTAAATTTACATTAATTTAAAATCAAACATCGCAGTTGATGTTAAATTCAGCATCTCTCATAATGTGATTGGCTATGTTGCTGTCAATCCCCTACTCAATATACTAACCACCAATGAGAGCGTCTCTAGTATGAAAATTCCTGACACTTCCCACCTGAAGAATTAACGCAAGGCTTTGTCGGGTCCTTAGCCCTGAATGTTTAAAATGTATAGATCATTGAATATAATTTTAAAAGTAGTCTGACAAAGCTTATTGTTTTGTGACACAGCTAAACACTGGTACCTCATAGAACGTCTATAACATAGCCTAGGTGGTCTCAACTCACAAAAGTAAAGCAGATAGAAAGAACTCACGCAAATCTAGCCTACAACATGCAGACAGCTTCATGCACAGGGGAGAGAGTGCGCACACAGGTGTTTTATGATTGTTGGCTTCTGATGGTATCCTGCTAATTCACTGAACTGCATTAGGTGACACAAATGGTATTGCCTTTATCTTATAACTCCTTGTCTGAGCGACTACCAGGCCTATGGTTTTGAAAAGTCAAATGTTCCCTGACAAAGACATTCGAAAATTAAGAATGTTTATTGACTTGAAAAATATGCAACTTTTTGCAAACTCCCTTAATTCAACCCTTGAAGACATCGCGGTCTGGTGCGCTATGTAGATCGTTTCTCGTACCGTTTAATTTCTCAGAATTTAGGTCTACTAGGCCCACAATAACGTCATCACCAAATACGTCTTTTATTTTTAGTTGATCAACCACAAAGAGTAGCATAGGCCTACTGTGCACAGTGCACTGACGACCGTAGCAGCTTAAAGGTAACCAGTTGTTGTAGATGAAGGGCAACCACTTGTTTCAGATAGCCTGGACAACATGTTACCTGGGTGTTGCTTACGTTATTAATTGATGGTAGCCTACAATAGTTAATTGTATCGCGTAACAGTCAGGTATTAGTTGGCTCAAGGAGTAGGAAATCAGGCTGGAGAGAGTCACACGTGTGTTGCTTTTGCGGGATCGAATCCAGTTTAATGCTAGATTTCAAAACATTTATTTTTTTACATGTCTTTTGTCCGAGTGGCTGTAATGTAGCCGAGCGCTCATGGTGTATGAAAAGCGACTTCAAACCGCCTAAAACAACTTGTTTGTGAATGTCTGACAACTGCTGCAGAGCATGCACGCGCAAGGAAACCAGTAGGTGGAGAAACCAGAAGGCACACAACACCGGAACGATTTTAAGGCTATTTCGCATAGGCTACTCAATGGTGCTATTTCACACGCATTATAGCGACCCCCACTCACCGGGGTTAGGTGGAAGGTGTTAATAGACGAATGGCGTAGCCTACAGTGGACCAGGGCTGTCAAAATTGCTCAAAAATGACGTTCGAATATCCCCTCTAAAATAAACACATGTATTCGAATATATTGGAATATCTAGGCTATATTATTTGCGCATTATGTCAGTGACGCGCATCATGTCATCTGTTTTTAACTTTATGGAAACTTTTGAATTAACTGAAAGAAGATAAATATTTTTTGTTAGTTTTGGAAGTTTATTTTTACGTAGCCTACAATGGCCAGATCCGACAAAGCCGAAATTACTCTTTTTAAACAATGAGTGAGCAGGCCACGCGTTTGTATGGTTATATTGCTTGATGGGGGGATCCCAAGCAGCTTTCAGCCATAAGGCTACTTTGAGAACATTTCCTAATTCACCCGACACTGATATTCAAAATGTTGAAACTATTTCGGCATAGCCTATAAGCAGTTTAATTAAATGTAATGTTAGTTGTAAACAAACGGGCCACTTGGTGAGGCTTGGCCTCACAGATGCGCTCGTGCCTTAAATGGCAAGAAAAATCTTCACGATAATGGCCTATTAACTGACCGCCCGATTCACGTTGGCTGGGGGGCAGGGGGGCCATCAGACATTTGTTCCCAAGGGTCTATGAATTGTTAATCCGGCTCTGCCCCCAACAAACTCAACTTTCAACCTCTGAGACAGCTTAAAAGAAGTCGAGAGGACTCCTAACTCACTAAGACCTACTTACTGTAGGCTGCACAAACCACAGGCCTTTTTTTTTTTGGGCAAGCTTGCATTCGAGGCAGGCCTTCTGTTGAAGAATTTTATCCTGCGCTAGGCCTAGCCCAACCATTTACGTCTTCAAAAAATAACAACTTGCCAGATATGCCTTCATATCTTTGGGCTTCATTTAGCATTTTGTTCTTCCACTGGAAATTACTCTTCTACATTTGCTGCCTGCTGCTGTTTGTATTGTTTAGAAAACATTTGATGTCTTGAGTTAATGCATTAAACATTGTTTGGTAACCAGCCACAAATAGCCTACAGATTCTTGCGTGCGTACATTCTCTTTTCTCCAAAATGTGCCCGTTCTATAGGCTGGCCAAGTGCGTAATTCTGTGGCATAAAGCAGATGTATTTGTTTATTGTACAGAAAAATAAAAATAACCTGTCAAGCAGTCAATTGACTACATTGCAGTCAATAAGTAGGGCAAATTAATATACGAAACCAAAACGTGGGTCATAGTTGCATAAGCCTCTATAGCGTAGCCTGTTAAAAACGTCGCTAGATAGTATTAAATCGCCAGCAACATTGTTTTCTGCAGAAGCCTGCCCAAGGCTACAGATTAATTCTGAACAGTTATTTTGTTACCACCGTGTAGTCAAGCCTTAAGCCATACTCAAGTAGCCTAAATCGAGGTAATGTTTAATTATGCATGATTTATTTTGTTATTGAATTCGTAGGCTGGGATTCCTCTCGGCAACAATTATGTTTAACAGTAGCCTCCTGCTTTTTCAGAAGGGGCGACAGGCAGGCTACTGACAGAGCGATGTACAGTGGCAGAGCGACGCACAGTGGCTGAAATTGGTACTAAAGTTTCAGACTGAATCCATTTGTTGCTGGGAGTTTGTCAAAAAGCACCTGAACGACTCTCAGACCATGAGAAGTAAAATCCTCTGGTCTGAAATGCAAAGATTGAACTATTTGGCCATAATTCCCAATGGCGTGTGGAAGAAATTAGGCACTGAGCTGCACTGATGGTTGCTATTCTGTAAGGGTTCTACCATGTCCACAAAGGAACTCTGGATCTCATTCATAGTGACCAATGGGTCCTTGGTTACCTGTCTGACCAAGGCCTTTCGTCCTGGATTACTCAGTTTGGCTGAGCGGCCAGATCTAGGAAGACTCTGGAGGCTACCATACTCTTGGACACTTTCAATGCTGCAGAAATGTTATTGTATCCTTCCCCAGACCTGTGTCTTGCCCATAGAACTGCAAGACAGGGTTGTGTCAATTCTCTTAACGTCATGGCTTGGATTTCATTCTTACTTAAACCATCAGGTGTGAGACCTTATATAAACAGACATATACCTCCTAATAATGTCCAATGAATACATTTAGGCACAGGTGGACTCCAATCAAGTTGTAGAAGCATCTAATAATAATAATAATAATAATGATAATAATAATAATAATAATAAACTTTATTTATAGAGCGCTTTTCTAAACAAAGTTACAAAGTATTTTACATATATAAAATAATAGATAGAATAGTTTAGTAACTAGCCGGGACTCAGGGGTTAGTTAATAAACCTTTCCCTGCAGACCTTAATGTATGTGTAGGACTATAGGGCACTAGCATATCAGAAATGTAACCAGGGGGAAAGTCCATGAAGAGCTTTAAATGTAATGAGTAACATTTTAAAATAAATTCTCCAGCATATTGGGAGCCAGTGTAGTGATGCTAGAACAGGATGTTCATACATTTTGATCTCATTTAGGAACCTGGCAGCAGACCAACACACATCCTCTACATACTTACAGCACACTGCCCCCACCTACCCACACACACACACTACACACACACACACACACACAGTCACTGCTCCACTCCCGCCCACACACACATCTTCACTGTCATCACTCACATACATTACATACAGTACTCTGCCCCCCCTACATACACAGCACATTATTTCATCAGGAAGCTTCTCCAACACACATCCCCAACATACTTACAACACACTGCCCCCAATACACAGCACATTGTCTCATGAGGAAGCTTCTCCAACACACATATTGCACACTGCCCTCTCCCCACATACACAGCACACTATCCCATCTCCCCTGTCATCCCCCAATACACACACACCAAGACCCCTGGCAGTTGGGTTAGCCCCTTGAGCCGTGGATCTGCCCAAGGTTTCTTCCTTGGTAAGGAGTTTTTCCTTGCCCCTGTTGCTCTTGGGTGCTCCTTGTTGGTGCCCCCACCCAATCCCAATCCTCCCCACCTTTTTTATGCAGCCCTTGCCACTTAATCTACTAAACCCCTCTTCTACTGCACTTTTTACCCCCCATTAATGCACAAATAGGCTGACACCAGACATAATTTCACTGCATTTCTTACTTCCAGTAACTATATGCATGTGACAATAAACTTCCTTGTATCCTTGTATCCTTGTACTTGTTTTGGACTATTTAGAGATAAAAGCATGTAAGATGGTTTTTGTGTCTTTGAATGATTAAATATGCCTTATTTTGGAAATATTCCTTGGTAAAATCAAGATTGCACAATCTTTGTAATATGGTTGTAATGATTAATGAGACTCACAATCCACGATTGTGGTGTTAGACGGTGTATGTATCATCGTATTGTGAAACCCTGTATAGGTCAGGTGACCTATGACCTGTTTAAAATGGTGACAAACATACTTTGTTTGCACAGTCTGATGAAGAGCCGATGTGCTCGAAATGTCACTTTGGGGATCGAACTCCCAATAAATCAAAGCAAACTGAGAGCAAGTGTGCGGACCTTCGTTTTTTACAAATAGGATGTAAATTATTCTTCTGACCAGTTTTCTGCATCTAATTTAGCTCGGACTATTTAACGTACAAACTTCGTTCAACCAACCTTCGTTCGTAGGTCTCGCGAACGACACTTGCGGTATGTAACTTTAATGTTTGACAACTTTATACTTTTTAAGATATTTGCCATACACGTGCTAAAAATGTCCATTGTAAATGAATGGGTCGAACGTTCATGAGTCACAATGCTTTTGCACCTGTGTCTCAACGGCCCCTTTTCTGTGTCTAAAACCAAAGACTGTTCAACCAAAGACTAATTAACGGGCTGCTAAGTAGGAATATTGTACCTTCCATAATGTTACTCACCATCTGTCTGGCTATAGCCATCTCCACATAGGCTATGTAGGCTGCAAACAAGTCAGACTGGTCCAAGCTTCTGCTACTAATAGTCTACATCTTGGCACATTGGCAAGCCATTGGTCATTGTGGTTAACGTTAACAAACCGAACAATTTCCGACTAAAACAAATAACGTATAATCGTAATCGTAATCATAATCGTATAATCAAGCCAGGTACACTTGTTACTTGAATGAAAATAATGTTAACCACCTCAGGAGAGACCTAGATAGTTTAGCTGTAGCCTAGTGTAACTGTCGCTAGTTAAATAAAGTTTAGGCTATTTTCATAGCAGATATCTGCGCATAAAATCATGTTCAGTCATTCTGCCAACATTAACGGTTAGGCCTAGGCTAGCCTTCTGTAACTTGACTTAATCAATGTCAAACTCCGATGTTGATCTCCGTCTTTTGGCAGTCACGGTTAGGCCTAATATTTAAATGTCTACCACCGTTAACACTATTGTGAAACTTATATCCTGCTTCATCTAATGTTAGTCAGGATAAATGCTATTACATTTTATCAGTCTAATTCAGGCTGCAAAAACATAGGCCTACATAATCGTTCTGCCAACATAATGTAGCCTAGTAGTCAAACTCTGATGTATGTTTGCACCGGGCACCCTGACAACTTTATGTACATTTTGTGTAAAATATTCTTAATTTTTAACTAGCTTGGGATTCCTATAGGTTTCTATAGGACATCAGTTGTAATAAGAAAAAAATATTAGTGTAGTCCTATACATGGGTTTTCCGTTTACCAACAAAACTAGATGTGCGTGCAGCCGTGGGGCAGAAGATGCTTGGTGGCCGGCCACAACGTTAAACAACCTAAGTCTAGTCGGCTGCTGTAAGCTACAATCAGATTTTTTTTTGTATACTGTACCCCTGTTGCTCAATGATAATAACATCTCATGTAAGACTTCATTTCAGAATTTGTCGATCATTTGCATTATTAATATAACATCGTCTTTTGGCGAAGACATGCATTCCGTTAGGGATATTTAACACATTGAACATTCTCTAACTATCGATTTCGAATTGGTGCAGTTTTCAGCACAAAAACTCATTGTATTCTTTTCATGGAGAGCACTGCTCTATGCTGTTCTATAGTGCTCTCTTCCTCTTGGGCACACACGTTTTCGTGACGTTGCATAGAAATCCATGTATTGACTGAGTCTGCATCAATGCCAATGATAAAACCCATCAGTGCCAGGAACGGTCCATCCCCTTCAGCATTAGCCCAGTTTGTGCAGAGTAACCATGGTGATCATCATAATATATCTTGGGAGAGTATTTTGAAATGTCTTTTTAGAACAAATAATTGCAGGCTAAAACAAAGTTGCAATGATCCAGTGTCAGAAGTTAAGGTGTTCATAAATTACACAGATGAAAAATTCAGCATGATGTTGATACCTGCTGGGTTGGGAATTTATGAGGGAAGCCCAATAGCCTAAAGCAGTGTGGTGTGAGAGTGTGTGCATGAATGTGCATGCGTGGGTACATGTGTGCACATGAACGAGTGTGTGTATCTGCATGCTCATATCTGTGTATGCACCTGTACAAGTATGAGTGCATGACAGTTCAACTATTTAACCAAAGAGGGATTTTGGTAGTTAAAATGTGTTGGGTGAATGGTCTTTCTCTTTATTTTAGCAGCAAATAAACTAAAGAGGACACAGAGATAAGTAAAAAACAAGGCAACTTACAAACCAAGTTACAACAGTTCCTCCCAGCCACAGTCAGGGAAACCTGTGAGTGTGTGCCAGTGCACACTGAGTAGAGGTGGAGTTACTGCATGGGTAAACAGTGATATGCTGTTACACTTGCGTGTCAATATGGGAAACCTATTACAGGTCTGTTTACAGCCTAGCCACAGCACATGTACTGATTCCTCTAGAGTACATATTTGGACAATTGTACCCTCTGGATACGGACCACCATGCCATTACAACAAGGAGCTGACATTTTTCTTTTACATTTTGGTAATGAATTACGAAAGAAACATTTAAATGTCAGTGAATGATGTACCACGGTTCAGCTGCCTCCCAATTCACCCTCAGGGGCATTTTGAGTGTGTGCATGTGTGAGTGTGTGTTCTCTGTTTAAATCATAGCAGATGGAGTTTGTGCCAATGACCTGACAAAAGATAAAAACAAATATGTGTATTTTCTGGCATGGCTTTGTTTATGTTACTAGCTGTACAAAAATACAAAACAAGAAACGTTTCTTTGGCACACTCCATGCATTCTGTCAAAGCCAAGTACTGTGAACTGCTTGTGCATTTACATGTGTGCCGTCTGCAACTCAGCAGTATGCCTTAAAGGCGTATAGGATCCACCCTTTTCTATTTATGAATGCATAGACCTCATATTATGATATTGCTTTGACAAGTGTATAAGGAAAACGTAGATAAAGTAAGAACCCTTAGACCTCTGTTTTGAGATTACTTATGGTTTGTCACATACAGTATAAAGCTTCAGTTCATATTTTGACCCCAGATCTAAACTTGACAGATTTCTCATTAATCTCTCTTTACTTTTTAAGCAAACCTTTGACTCCTCATGCAAGGCTCTAGTGTTGAAACATGTACCGTATGTAGAATGACATTTTGGATTGAACTCTAAGTGGCAGAGAATGCTCATGGAGTTTGCTCTTGGCAGGTGTACCATTGTTCTCTGAACACTGGAAGTTAAGTGGCAGAACTTTCTTTTGTCTTTCTCTTCTGCCATAGACAAAAAGGGGAGCTGTTGTTTATCTGAATAGCTTACAGGTGTCCACCCAGTTTCTGTAGAGAATGGATACTTTTTCTGTCTTCCCAGTGTTTTGTTGAGGGTTGATTTCATAACATAATTGCACATCTTTTCCTGTATTGATGACCTCACTCAGACATGATGTTGACATTGTTCAGGAGGTTCCAGTCGATAAAGAAGTCTCTTTAACTTTCCGTTTGTGGCTTGCCAGGTTTCGATAAGGAGGTTCCATCTCCAAAGGGTGATCCCCACCCTGATCTCCATGGTGCTTCTTTGACTAATACAAATAGCTGTGCTCTTTTGTTTTCTTTTGGTGTGTTTTTGGTGTGTTTAGTCCCATACCAGAAACAAAGTGTATGGCCTACACTCCCTGGGAGCTTAGCTCATCAAAACAGCACCTAGAGAGGGACCCTCTCTTAGGACAGAGGTGATCAGGTGGATTTTATTAATACTTAAGACAAAACTAGTCAACAAAACAGAGTAATAGAGAAGATAAGGGTGAAGGCTGCCACTTTGGATAATCTACTGTATTTACTAGATGTTAACATTCTGTGGCTGATCCAGCAATTTTAGACAAGCTTAGGCCTAATTGGTTTTACTCAACACAGCTTTGGTTGGGCTGTGTGTTCTGAGTATACTAAATCATAGCCCAGTGCTGCAGGGTCCAAATCAGAGACAGATGTGTGAGAAGTGAGCTCCTTCAAAAGCTCTCCAGAAACTGCTCCCACAAACTAGATGGAGCCATTGTAAACCTCGGCATGGAACAATGAACGTCAACCACAATAGCAGGCAAAAGGTGGTATACGAGGTCTGGCAAGGTTACATGTAGGTGTCATTTTATTCCAGCAGAATCACAAAAGACAGCTGTATGGTTGTTTCATTGTGCTTCATAACTGTGTCAGGTTGCCGACTGGTTGAGATTTCGAAGTAGGTCTATCATAAAGCATGCTGAAGGAGTTACACAGTACATCCATGGTGTTGTAACTACTACACTAGCTTGTTACTGGTATGTGGTGAGATACCTAATGTTTTACCTGCTAATTATTAGATAGGATGAGAATTACTGACATTGAAGTTGACTCTTGAAGTTTAGCCTGAAGTGATGAACAGCTTTTGAATCTTGATGTTGACTTGTTGATGAGTGCATTACAGATTTCAAAGATTGTTGTGATTTTGTTATTGACTGACATTTATAGCAACATTTTTGGGCATATCATCAAGTTTAAAAAATATATATAGTATTGTAATTTGGCATAGATGGTAAAAAGGACGCAGTATAAGTGTCTCAACAATGTCAACACAACAATTTAAATATCCTACTTCATTTTAAATATAAACTCAATGTGAATAGATGATGTAGGTGATGTAGCATCCACATTGACGGGTTAAACGTTCCACATACTCGACGCACCCGACCGGTAGCGCGACAATGTGACGTCACAGAAGCGCCCTAACCATTTATACTCGCCAAGGGGGCAGGCGAATTCCCGGAAGTAGAAGAATCGACGTAGGCTGGAGGGACCACCTCTCTGCTAACTCCCATAGAAGTCCATTCATTCTAGGATTTTTTTGAAATACCATAACTTCATATAACATATATCCTGTGCCGATATTGTAGCTTCTGTGTAATCCACATAAACACTACAAAGGCAAAAAAGACTCCACTACCTCGTCTGTAACATTGGTTACCCGTAAGAAGAATGGTTAGCTTGTTCGGTTGGAGGGAAGCTAGCTTTGACGTAATCTCTCTTTCGCGCCGTAGGGAGATAACCGTATTGTTTGGATAAGAAGCTCAGTCCACCTGTCTATGACGGTAACTCATAAGCAAAACCTAGCATACACGACCGTATGTTAAGGTAAAGCATTACATAGAGGCAACCTAATAATAATAAAAAAAATTTTTTAAAAACGGCACTAATCATTACAGAGGTTTTCGATGGATTGACCGTAGGTCGGAAAAGTGGAAAGAAGATTAGCTTCAAGGCTATAACTTTTTGTTTTGTTGACTGTTTTGAAGATGATCATGTATGGTAGCTTCAACATTAACACGACTAGGTGAGGATGATATTAATAATAACACATAAATAAATGTTTAACTTTGATGACTTTGAAGGCGAAGGAAGTGTGAGAAGAATTTCTGTGTATCTATCGTATGAGTTACAAGATTCAGTTCGATGGCTAACGTCCACGAAGTTAAGTGTGAGTCTGCGCGAGTACTGGGGGACCAACTGAAAAATCGTTCTATTTGACTCAGTGCCCTCCCATTGAAAACGACGGAGTCTGTTCGTCCATTTCTTTTACTGTCTATGATACTCGCGCGTCGTGGTCACGACACTAGTTGCAATATTCTCCTGAACAGAGGTGTCGCTGTTGTGAAAAGATTAACGGTAACTACGTTACATAGCAGAAGAAGCTGCATTAAGAAACACTAGTAGCAGAGAATGTAAACGGGCTCTGCTATTATCTAGCCTCTGTGATGGTCCTTCAGACTTTGGTTGCTACTATTCACAACTACCAACATCATTATCATCTAGTTTCCAATGTGTGCGCACAGGTAGATAGATAGATAGATGGATATATAGATAGATACTTTAGTCATCCCGAGGGAAATTTTAATAATTTATCCCGACACTCTTTCATACATTAAACTTAATAGTGAACCATTAAATACCCCACAGATTTCAGTGGTCACCCGATATTTAGCAATATAATCAAACAGTCCAAACGTAAATCAAATCTCAAATTGAACATCTTCTGCTTTTGATAGCCTACCGGTATGCCGCTCCAAACGAAAAGTAGGCCTATGTCTCACAATAAAACGCAAGAAATAAAGGCCTATAGCTGATTGCTGTTTTGCTACTAATTATCTTTCACGTAATGAATATGCACAGAAAGTGAAAGTAGGCCTACTATGCGCTCCGTGTCTGTAGCTGTCTGTTCACGTCCGCAGTCGACGTTATTACGAATTACGAATTATAACGTTCCTCAAATGGAGAACACATCCATGTTCTCTCGCGTTATAGGCTGTCATGCTTCCTGACGGTTCCTGATCGCTAAACGTTTGTCGATAGCGTTTGATGCAGAAGCACCTATAATCTGACTTCAGCGGTGACAAATCCTGCTGAGAGAGAGAGAGCAACGATAGAGAGAGGCAGCCCCAAAGTGGTCCCGCGCGCGTGTGTGTCTCTGCATGGGGTTCGATTGAAGTTAGAGTTGGTCCGTCCAGTCAATAGTCCCGCATTCAGGCCGCTCCATTATTAGATTAATGTCAGACAATGGGAATTTCTCGCATTATGATGGCTAGAGTTGCGGGACTTTTATTAGTATGCGTAATACTTAGTAATAATTTATGCGCAATACCCGCAATCTCGCCTGAAATTTAGGCCCTGGATAAATGCGCATCTTTTTTTCGTGTTACATGCGCATCTAAATTTTCATTTACCACATCAGCATTTTTGTTCAGTGAATCTTTTGTAAATTGCTTTACAATAGCGTCTCGCCCTTGTCAGCAGCCTTCGGCTTGCCTCTTGCCACTATTCTCTCCTTCGTCTTCAACATTCCCTGTAGAATTCTCAATATTTTTGGCCTCAATGTGTCCAGTTACATAGTCTGTCTGTTCTTAGTCTTAGATTTTGTGAAATCAATTTCTACATATCACCTGCTTGCTGCAGCTTCGGTCTGCACGTCCTTTTAAAACCGCATCTTTTTCTCTCTCAAGCATTTAATCTGCTGCCGGCTTGTCTCTCCACATCGTCCAAAATGCTTGATTGCATCGCATTCTCCACATTTTTAGCTAAATTTTCATGTACCACATCAGCATTTTTGTTCAGTGAATCTTTTGTAAATTGCTTTACAATTACCGTCGGGCCTATAGGCCTATTGCCTGGCTTGCCTCAGCTTCGGTCACGTCCTTTTAAAACCGTCTTTTTCTCTATCGTGAGAGTTTAATTTGCTGCCAGCTTGTTACTCCACATCGCCCAAAATGCTTGATTGCATTGCATTCTCCACATTTTTAGCTAAATTTTCATGTATCATATCAACATTTTTGTTCAGTGAATCTTTTGTAAATTGCTTTACAATTACCGTCGGGCCTAGGCCTATCGACTGGCTTGCTTCAGTCACGTCTAAAACTGCATCTTTTTCTCTCTAGTGAGCATTTAATCTGCTGCCAGCTTGTGACTCCACATCGCCCAAAATGCTTGATTGCATTGTATTCTCCACATTTTAGATATATACCACATGGCATTTTCTTTCAGTGAATCTTTTACTTTGCAATCACCTTCCTGCCCTCCTCTTGGCTGCCTTCACTCCTTAGTCTTCATTAACATGAATCTTTTTGGCCTCAATAATCCAGTTACATAGTCTCTGTTTTTGGTTTTGGATTTTGTTAAATACATTTCTAAATAAATGCGACTTATAGTCCGGTGCGACTTATATATGTTTTTTTCTTGTTCATGACGCATTTTTTGACTGATGCGACTTATACTCAGGAGCGACTTATAGTCCGGAAAATACGGTATTAAAAATTCACGACTGTAACAAAACACTGCAACTCTCGCTTGGCCTCGAACTAGTCCATCTTCCTGTTTCCGCGAAAAAAAATGAGTGGTGCGCTACCTCGCGCTACCTGGCTAAAATCCTGGCGCGCCAGCAAGATCTACGTCATTTTGACGTCACGGTGTCGCGCTACCGGTCGGGTACGTTGAGTATGTAGAAGACCTTATGTGTAGTTTATCAGTTTAACATTCAAAATGGCATAGAATTAGGAATAGAATGTGGTAATAAACCATTATGTAATGTTTCTGCTCTGTGTTGTCCAGATATTCAGATAAGTAGGATGCTAACCAGCCAGCCACACCCTGTCTTTTTTAACAACACTTTATACTGTACCTTAGTGGAGCTATATTGAATGCAAGTCAACTGACAATGGAAGAGAGTGGAAGAGTGCCATTGTAAACATAGTTGTGCATCCAATACAATGTGAATCCTACAGAATTCTACACACATCCTCTTTAAATATTGCACCAAACATTTTAAGGGACTGTTTTAAGATCCCTGATATCATCTCACTGATAACAACTCTGATGCTTTTATTTATATGTCCATACTAGACTTTGTTTTTAATTGCTTTTGAGGAGGAGTTAAGTTGCATTTATAAATCAGGATTTTAAGCAAACACATTTTCTATTTTGACTGTATGCCACGTTATGAAGAGTAATCTATGAACTGACACTGGAATATTTACCTCTTGATTTTCAAAGGCTCATTTATTTTACTTTTGTATTTAACGGGCACACAGTTGTTTATTAATCAATTTTAGTATATGGGATTATATCAAGCTTTATGGCATTTTGTTGTTTTTGACTGCACTGACGGAAGCTCTTTTAGGTAACTGATGAACTCAGCTTGTCAGGACAAAGAAAGATCATCCACTGTGGATGCTTTTCTGAAGGCTGAGATTATGACGCCCATGCCAATGAGCAGTTTAGCCTGTTTAAAGGTAAAAATAATTTTGACAGTTTGCGTACGCCCTTCATCACCAACCATAAAATATTACATGTATGATGTCATTATGTTTTTTTTTTACTTTGAGACCTGGAAACTATTTGCATTGGAATCATGGAGGCATATAGGTGTTTGTCCAAAAGTGTCTTGGCATGCTGTGCCATCATTCCTTTGGCATTTTGAAGAGATGATTTAAAAAAGAAACCATAGCTGAATTTATATTTTCACGTTGGTTTGACTAGATGCCAAATAAAACAATGTAAGATGGAGAGCACTGAAAAAGTTGTTATTGTGGGAACTCTGTTTGCGTGTCTATATGTGTGTGTGTGCGCATGTTTGCTTGTGTATCCTTTCCCCATAATTTATCAGATGCAATGGTGGCTTGAACAGGTGCAAACTCAGGTTGAGTTCATCATTAAAGTGGCGAGGCTTTTTGTCTTCTGGATAACGTGGTATACAAGCAAAGTGTGCATCACCAAAGCCCATGAGTAGTGCTGCCACAAAGGCGTCTACTGTCACTACTTTATCAGCATCAGAATGTGGTGATGTTGATTGCTTCAGAAATTTGAGTGGTCAATCAATCATCCACTTTCTCTCTGTAGCTACACTGTTCCCTCAAAGAGGCAGGACTCTAAGACACGAGGAAAATCTATCCTGTGACTTTTCATTTTTACTGCTTGGTTAACCAGATTGCAACAACAGTATTGGGTTCTCTCCCAGCAATCATTTTGAAACAAAATACCAAACACAGTAAGTCAGGGCAGAGGTTAATGAAAAGATTGCAACACTTTTCTTTGGTCTCTCCTTCTTTTGTGTTGAAAGTGCACATGTTCATGCCCATTTTGACAGGCAAAGCAGATGATAACTGAATGCATCTACTTGGAACTTTCCAGCTGCCAATCATAACGTTCCCTTAGCTACGCCAGCAGTCACATAATATTTACATTTGCTTTAGATTGTCTGCCCATATACAATGCAACTAGATACTCATTCAAATGGAAATGGCCTAATATGTTTTCATTTGACCTTTTAGTAGTGCCAAGATGCAAAGCTTTGAAAGACAACCAGTCATTCAAAAATAGTTAGTTGGAAAAAAAAAGATCCATAATGAAACAACATTATTTTTGTGGTTTAGTACTTGTCATGTCATTGTTTATATCCATTAGTTTTTCTTTATCAGTGAAATTGTGTGTACACTAAGTATTTATCATTTCACACTGAAAGGCTTGATATGGACTCTTGACATGTGACAGTTTGTTTAGCATCTACAAAATATGTTGCAGAACCAAAACATCTGAGCTATCGGATCAGTGCATACAACAGTTATTGCTTTTTGTCATAGAGATTAATGGATCCAGTTTATCTAAATCTGTCAAGACAGACACATACACATATTCTGTGATGGCCTGATGGGTTGTTCTCATGCGAAAATGAATGAATCTTTTAGCACACAAAGCTTGTTTTAGCTTGTCTTGTCACATAGAAAATTTTTCAGCATCGACTGCATTACGTTTTTTTTTCAGTGCAAAACTGCTATTCACACCATGTAGGCTACATCGTTCTATATTAGGTACAGCAAGCATCATTAACATCCTCAAATGCAGGAGTGTGTCAAATGGAAAGATAGACCACAGAAATATTTCACGCACATTAGTCATGATCGAAGCTGTCTCCACACAGCATTAAAAGACATTGGATTATGTGTAGGGATGTTGTAATGCTTTTACAACAATGCAAAGAAGAAGTCACATTTCTGATGACCCTTATACCAAAGGAGACAGTTTGCGCCAAGTTTGTGGCTGAATCCAAATAAGCCCGGCTTTTGAAAAATGTGGTCTGTCCTCTCCTGAATCTATTTTTGCCCTTGTGACTCCAAGTGCTTTGCCTGAGACAAAAACTGGCAGTGTTATTTGAATGAGTTTCACTTTCTGTGATTCAGGTAGATATTTTTAGAATGAAACTGGTAGTATTGGTAGAATCATTTTGAAAAAAGTGATAGATGTGAAGAAATAATAGGCAGGGAGAAATAATGTATTTAACTTGAAACCTCTGTTAATTAACCTTTTTTAGAATATTTAGTGATCTAATGGTCTTTTTTTTACTGTCAGTTCTAACATTATGTACTAACGTTTTGAGAGATTATAAAGCAGCGGGACATCTTTTCTATACAGGCTCATCAAGTCTCACTTTTGTGAAAGTTTAGGCAGAAATTGATGTAGGATTACAGTGTTGCTCCTGTTCCTTTTGTCATGAACCTTAAAGGGGTGGTTCAGGATTTTGGACATACAGGACCTCATTTCCAAGTTAGCAAATGTGATATTTATCAGTGGAGACAGTTTCATCCAGTACTTAATTGCAGAGTGCTAGGCTAGCGCAAGTCATCAGTATGTGTTAGCCTGCCACTAAAAACAGTCTTACCCACTCCACAGCACCCAGAGGCAAATAAATTATAACGGCAGACTATCGATGTAAATGTCTGTGTTGATAGTTTTATTTCTAACATTATTCTATCCTTGCATTTCAATGATCACATAACATTTTAAGGGACTAGTTTCTCACTCCGGTTAGTAGTACTGCGCTGAAAAGTAAACAGAGAAGCGCACTCCAATCGGGACACCTAGTAGAATCCTAGCTAATATCAGTCCGCCGCTGCCTTTGTTTATATGCCTACTACCAACTTCAGGGGGCAAACTATTGCAATGCGATGCAAGGGTAGTTTTATTTCTAACACTATTCTATCAACACAGACATTTACATCGATTGTCTGGCGTTATAATTTATTTGCCTCGGGTGTACTTTAGAGTGGGTAAGACTGTTTTTTAGTGGCAGGCTAACACATACTGATGACTTGCGCTAGCCTAGCAACTGTGAACTCTGCAACTAGAAGGACTGGATAAAACGTGTTGAAAACGGTCTCCGCTGATAAATATCACACTTGCTAACTTGGAAATGAGGTCCTACTGTATGTCCAAAATCCTGAACCACCCCTTTAAATAGAATTTTTCTCAAAGCGTTACGACAGTGTAACTAAAAATAAGACAGGTACACAGCTTGTAGTATGAGGAAGCATGTGAATACATGTTTTAAATAGTTTAACGTTACAGTTCTAACAAACCAAATATTTACTAGCAGGTGAATATACAGCGTATTCTTTCCAGGGTAACCACTAACAATAGCTTTGGTAGTTATCCAAACAATGTTTTAAGGTAAACTTTTTTGGTTGAATCCATGCATTGTCTGTTGCCACAACAAATCTATGCTTGATTTATTCTCAGTAATTCGACCAAGACACCAGACAGTTGTTTGACATTGAGAAGCCTTTGCTTATCAACTTCAGTACCTCATAATGGCGATTTGGGCCATTTCTAGTCAAGGGCCTTTCTGGAGGCTCTCAATGAAATTCCTGGAATGTGTTGATGTGACACCTTCAGGAGTAAGATATCAGATTTGAATCTATCTCTGCACATCTACCTGACACAAACATGTTTTGCCCCTCGTTTCATTCTCCTCCCATCACTGCCGATCTCAGCAGCAGCCTTATCTGATCGTGTTGCTTGACTTGAACGCAAAGCGGGTCTGCCCCTCCAAAGTGCAAGTCTGCAACGTGTGAAAAGAAGACACCCAATCTTGTGCACGGTGTGTTTGCTCTGCTCTCTGGACATTGTGCGGTGTGGTGCAAGTCACCCCTGCTGGTGCCGCCGCTATCACAGAACACCTAGGGTCAACCCAGTGGAGAGGCATAGCCGTGTAATGATGCAAATGCGTGAGTCAGAATGGCAAAACACGGAGCGAGCGCTGCAACACTATCTGATGCATGCATCCCCTCCTGCAACTGAAATATTTACATGGTCCTCGGACAGAGTGTTCCGGGCTGTGCAGTGGAGAGGGAACGGACACGTTGTGCTCAAATAGAGAGGATGATGTCATCCCTGAAACAGCAGAGAACTTGAAGAGGTCCCTGTGCACCTGCGGACAATCCTGTAATTAACTTCTCGGCAGCGCTTTCCTTAATCCACTTCTCTCAGATGCTCCAGTTCCCATCTGACGACTGTATGTCTATACGGAACTGTGTGTGAGAGAGAGCAGAACAGTTTGGTCGGCTTTAAGTTAGGCCCCTAATTTTATCCTGCTGACCTGCTTTTTGCAGTGAATTCTTTCTTTGTGCTCATTGTATGCTGAAACTGTATAATGGTTTGAGTCATGCAGGACACTACCATAAGAGGCTTCTGAGAAAGTGACTTTGCTTTTGATCTCTTGTGGCAGCTCAGCTTACTGGTGTGTGCTAATGTAGTTCGGGACAGTTTTGTTAGTTTCATTCCATCATCAAGTTCTCAATATTAACTTGAAAGTATACTGCATATCTCATCATGCAAAATCTGCTTTGAAAAGGTGAACTTTTAGTTGGACTTGTCTCTTTACTTTTTTGACATGATGACATTAAATACTGTCATTTTCATATGTGCCCCTGTCTGGGGAATTTTGTCATTGCAACATGAACAGCACCAACTCATTTTTCCCTATGGTCATATTGTTAATGCTAGTTGATTTGCAATTTTCCACATAGCCAAACTAATTGCTTATGCTCAGCACACATTGGGTCACAGAGAGTGTCACCATGCCATGGCTGTGAGTATTTCTGCATGTTTTTGTGCACTGAAAGGATGATTAATGTACGTAATTGAATATTGACAATATTGTTATTGCTGTGGGCATTCCTGCTGTGTTATATTCTTGTTTTAACACTCTAAAATGTGTTTAATATTGTTGGATAGTGTTTCATAAACTTCAGATGTGCCTGAGTTGCTGCTGTAACTAAAATATGGGGAAAGAAATAACAGTTCAAAACAAAACAAACACTCTTCAGCTTTTCCCATTGCTCTAAACTGGAACCTTTGGCTACAAAGCCCAATGGCAATAAATGGTATAGTGCTAAGCTTAAGCAAATAAGTAGTTATCATATCATATTTAGGATTTAACTAATTGTCTACATATTGGTACCCCTACCTCTCCCCTTTATATCCCCCAAACAAGGAAAGAAAAATGAACCCAGCAAAATGAACAACATCCATTAAAAAGGCTGTTTCATGGAATTAGAGTCTTATGGTAATATTCCATGAGTTGTACCCACTGCTGTTTTAGTGTTTTTCCTAAAAAAGATGAGTTCAGAGTGTTCAAGTGTCTGATGCAGTTGAGTTCAAGTGCCTGATGCAATCAAAGATTAATCCACTTCCTGGTGTCGTCACACATTGTGATTATGTTTCCACATTTTGGAGCCTGACTTTGACTAAATCTTTACCCAGCTCTCGTTACTGTCCTAATCCAACAGCTGACGCTTCTCTACTGGCCACCAGTGATTTTTTGTTTTATAAAAGTGTATAAAACTAGTCATGTTCAACTTTGTGCTGTGTTTGTGTTTAAGCAATGGGGCAGCCGTGACCTACTGGTTAGGGCTTTGGACTTGTAACCGGAGGGTTGCCGGTTCGAACCCCGACCAGTAGGAGCCATGGAGGTATTATATATAACTGGAGAGAGTGACTAAGTCCCGCCCCCATTCATTTCAATGGCCCATGCTAGGCTAGCTACTTCAGCCAAAAAAGCATGAAATTGACCGCAGCCATCTTTACGAAAATGGCGTTTCATGGGTGTTCGTTTCCGGCACCAGCTCGAATTAGCCTATTAGATTCCACGTTACAGACAGAGACAACGTAAGGTACAACGGTATGTCGTTGATGAAGATTGGACATTCCCTCAGAGGAAAAGAAGTTGTTCGGGAACGCGCTTCACCTCGTTACAAGCTGTACAATTCATTAAATTGGTTGGGATTGGTTGGGATAACATTTTGGGAATGGTGGTAAAGTTTGCCCTGTCTCTGAAGTCCTAAGTTATTTAATGTGATGTTCATATGTGATAATAAACGATGCAAAACAATATTGTGTCACTTTAGGCTTCACAAATAATGATCCCTAAATACTATATTTGGACAGGTTGTAGGCCTATTACGCAATAGGCTATCCAACGAAAATGACTATTAATTAAGTAGACATGGTATGTAAGAAACGTGTGGATAGCTGGGATTTTTGCTGCACCCAGTGTGAATTTGCAGCTTGTTAAGCCTAGGCTACATTTGCAGGCAGGCTAAATGAAGCCAGCATAAGTTAAACTTCCGATAGAAGCGCACATCCCTCGGTATTGTGGTTCGAGCAAGCATAGAGTCTGCAACTGTTGTTGGACATTTGGCTTTTGCCTCGACTGGCAGCCTGAACATTTAAATCAAATGCATAGCCTAATCATGTCAATGTTGCAAGAAAGCAAACGAAATAAGTCATTGACATTTGTTTCGTTTTAAATCACTTGGGGAGACATAGGTTATATGATCCAGACGTTGCGTTCTACAGAACTACAGCCTGTGCGTTTTAAAATAGTCTTCATACACAACGCAATGAGTAGGCTAATAATTGGATATAGGTCATTGCTATGCATCTGCCAAAGTGTTTGGTCATAGTCAGTTACTTTAAGGTAATTACTTGGCACCCCGCATATACGGCAAATAATAGCCTAATATGACAACATTAACATTTTTCTTTTATTTACCACAAAGTCCAGTAATACAGCCTAAACCATGTAGGCATTAAGTCAAGTATCAGTAGCTTAATCCAAGTAGTTAGTTGTTTTATTTGTCGTCTTCCAGAAATGCAAACCAACATGGACGCGCGAGGACGCTCGTACCCAACACTAAACTCGTGCATGAGCTGTCATCTACCAATCAGCATCTAAAATCTGGTGCCGGAAGTTGCAACCATGTAACGCCATGTTTTCAAAAATGTCGGCGGCCAAATGCCAAGCTAAGTGGCTGAAGCTAACCCTTCAAATCCTGACCCCCTGGTAGGAACGGCTGAAGTGCCCTTGAGCAAGGCACCTTACCCCTCACTGCTCCCCCAGCGCCGCTGTAGCAGGCAGCTCACTGCGTCGGGATTAGTGTGTGCTTCACTTCACTGTGTGCTGAGTGTGTTTCACTAATTCACGGATTGGGATAAATGCAGAGACCAAATCTCCCTCATGGGATCTAAAGAGTATATATCAGGGGTGGGCAAACTTTTTTAGCCTGGCCTTGGCCTGTCTACGTACCTCCGGTCGATTTCTTTTCCCTACAGTACTCTGTCTGGAATAGGTTGATTCACGCTCGTTTACTTCGGCAGTTGGGCAGCCGACCAACCAGCGAACAGTGGGCGTCCCTGAGAGCGATTACTTACCCAGGCATGGTGTTTCAATTACTACGTCCCCGCCCCTGAAGCAGATCGCTTGGAATACATCAACGTAGGGAGCGAAAATGACTTATACTTATGAAATCTTTGAGCAAATGTAAATAATAGTTTAGCCTATTAACAGGAGTGTCATGAACGAAGTCACAGTGGAGTAGGATGTTATATCGTCAGCTAAACTTTAGTCATAGATTTTGTCACTAAAGGCATTTAACGATCTCGTCAAACTGAAGTCAAACTGTATTTTTTAGAAGGCTACATGAACTTTGGTCGAAAAAACGAACGCCGAGTCAAACTGTAGTTTAGTAGGCAGAAAAAACATGAGTTGTTCGGGTCAAAAAAGTATTTGAAAATAGCGATTTTATAGACACTGATGATACTTCGATCAAAGTTTCATGATTGTATGAAAAATAGCTGCATTTTGACGCGAAAAAGTAGTAGCCCTATAGGAATCCCATTCAAAAGGTCATTTCACCCGAAAACGACAACGCATACAAGCTTAAAAGTGGCGCTTTGGACGTACTTATGCATTTATATGAAAGTTTGACTTGGGTACATTCACAAAACACTTTATGATGCATTTTGGCGAGAGTTACGCAGATGAAACGTGTGATTGTTTGCTGATAAGATGCACCCGTGCTTGTTACGGGCGTGCTGCAGAGAAACTTCTCTGTATGACGAAACGCCGGTTGTTAGTGATTGGTTCAAAGCGGTTCAAAGGAACTCCAATGATTTTAAACCTCAAAACTGTGCCCTCCCACCCGGAAATAAACGAACGCCTATGGATCTAGGCCAGCCGCAACAACCCCCCCACAACACACACATAAAAAAAATAAATTTTTTATAGCCTATAATTTAGTATGACAAAATATTTATTTTAAAATATGAATTGCTTAAAAATACTGCTAATTTTATGCTGTTTAACAAATGTATAAATTGTGCACTGTCGCTTTAAGACAGTCGCTTTAATTCACGTTTATTTTTCAATGATCTTCTGCCTGCTACGGTATGGCCCTCTCACACTTTTTAAATGGTCAGTAGTGGGAACTACTGCTGCCTTCATGATTTCCTTTTAAAATTTTCTTATAAGAAGGAGATATCAATTATCAACAATGACAAGCCAGCTGGAACCTGCGGCTCTCTCTCCCTCTCGTGAGTGCAGCGTTCCCAATTAAATGGATCGCATGTTCACGTTAGATCTGCTGCAAAGGAGATAACTAAGAGTTAACTTAGTTTAACATGATGTTATCTCTATTTAACATGATGTTTTGACATTGACATTGTAAACGTTCTCTAAGGAGAGTGAAAAGCAGTTTGCAGTAAAGCTAACCAACGTCGTCTCTATCGCAGGAAAAAAATAGCGAGCAGCCTGATAACCAAATGAAATGCTCAGTGGGCCGGAAGAAAGTGCTTGGCGGGCCGGATTCGGCCCGCGGGCCGCAGTTTGCCCACCCCTGGTATATATACTTAGGCTGGATAGAAGATACAGCAGTTATTTTACTGTTTTGAAATGAGAAAGCACTGATAGCTTAATGGCAAATTCATATCCAAGAAGACCTGGGTTTATATAATTGACTGCCTGAACACAGTGCCGTTGTTGGCCATTTCGGTGCCCTAAGCGATTTGCTTTTTAGTCAAACGCCCAAAGTAAAATAAAATGCCTCTATATTACTATGCATTTTTAAACATTAATTTATGAAGAAATATTGTTTGACTTATAAATGGTGCATTTTCACTTTAAGAGCATTGAGTCTTTACATTCTCATAATGCCTTTTTGCCAGCTCTTGTTTACAAGCCCTGTTTGTTTGAGCCACATTGATAGCACAATATTAACAATGCACAATATTAACTTGTTGTAAGCAGCCTTTATTGCTTTGGAAATGCTTCACATTTCTGTTTGCAATTTAAAGTGAATTATGAGTAGCCACCTAGCTAAACATGTTTCAGTCAGCATGGCATATCATGTGCTTCATGTAAATGCTTGGAAAACTAATTATTGAAGAATCACCAGTTCCATTCTACAAAGGCAAAGTAGTACAATAGTCTTTATGTTATTGTCCATTTTCCAAATCACTTTGACTGCAGCCTATGTTAAAGAGCCTTCTCACCAATCTGAGTTTAAAAATGGTCAGTTGTGGGAACCGGATAACCTAGCATGTTGCAACCTCCTGTCGTCTTTGTTTCCTTCATGATTTCCTTTTAAAAGTTTCTTATATTAAAAAGGAGAAACACAATGACAAGCCAGTTGGAATCTGCCACTCTTTTTGTCTCTCCTGTGCACGCAAGATGCGTTCCCAATTAAGTGGAGTAAGTAAAGTTAGATCTGCTACGTGGTGGAGATGGAGAGGACCCAAAAAGTATCATCCTTGCATCTTGTTGGTGCATGGTGTTGGTGCATTTTGACATTGTAAATGTTCTCGGGGAAGAGTGAAACACAGTTTGCAGTAAAGCTACTAAATGGCTAAATGTTGGTGCCCCCTCTTTCCTTTGGTGCCCTACACACAGTGCGTGATGCGCGTGGTGGCAGCGGCACTGCCTGAACACTATGGGCAATCTCTGTTTCATAGCGATCCAAAAATAGCATGATGCATGACAGTGTTTAGACTGGTTAAAAGTCACACAACCAACTTTTTCAGTGTCCTAAATCAACAGACATCAAAATCGTAATAACATATCTCTCCTAAGGTGAAATGGAGGAGTATATATTTAGTGAAATGTGTGTGCAAAAGGAGTGAAACCTCTGCTTTGTAAAGGCCCTGTCACAAGTAAGTAAGTTTTTCAGATGTTCAAGAATCAGACTCACAGGCCTTTTCACAGCACTGAATGAAAATGTATGTGTCACACACATGGATTTTTCCATCTTGTCTAAGGATATTATCTGAGCCAGTGAACTGGTTAAAGAGCCATTGACAGATTATCCCATTAATGTCACAAGCTTTTTGAGTTTATGCCATTTTCTTCTCCCCAGAAAAAATTTAATTGCATATATGTCAACTATATAAAGCATCTGACCTCCAGATACTCTCACCATTGTGGAGTGGAAAATCACTTTTCTGCATTTCACTTGTTGGCAGGGGAGCACAAGTTCTTCTCTTATCGCAGCCATAAGGAGAGGGTGATGGCCTGGGGCTCCACTGAGGCGAGGTCTTTTTAGAGCATTTGGCATGCACATGTTCCTCAGGTTGCCATGCTGACATTGAGAACTTTGGTTTGTTTGACTCTGAATGAAGGGTTATGTCTTAGAGTACTGGACATTGTGGTGGTCAAGCATTTCCTCTTTACAGTCCACCCTGTAGAGAGGGAGAGAGAAAACAAAATCCTACTACCCAAATTGCCACCCTTCTACCACGGAGCAACACACCAAATGGCCCAACTATAACTATACATTACGGAGTCTTTTCTCTCCCTCCCCTTCGTTTTCTTTTTTTCCATCTCCTGTCTGAATGTTGGTTTTGGTCATGCTTGCTCTCCCAGTCTTAAATCAATGTGGAGAGGTTTCGCTCTAGCCTTTGACAAGGGAACCACTCCTCAAACAATGGAGGCTTTACGGCTCATTGAGGTCCTGTTAGTGCTACGTAATTAGGGGAAGAGACTTGCTTCCCTCCCAGAAAAACATAAACAGAGTCCTAGCACGGGCTTTTAGTGGCACGCCAAAGAGCGGCCCAAACACGCGGCATGGGCCAAGACCTTTTGGCTGGGAGGTCGGCATGCGGCAGGCCGGCTGTATCTACACACGCCTGTTTCAGGAGAGGGACAGCATCAGCGGGCAGCTGCCACTCATTTGTGTATATGAGAGCGTGTGTGGGCCACATGCTGTCGTGCATTTGGAGAAAGATTAATGAGACAACAGGCCATGGTTAATGGTTTTCAGTGGGCTGTTTTGAGTCATCCATGAGGCGACAGGTGTTTTTCTTGTTTGTCTTTCCCCCAAAATCTCTTTCCACTTTTTGATGGAAAATTTGAATAATTTATCTGAACTATCAAATACAGTCTGTTTGGAGTGACAATTGGCATAGTTCACCCCTTTTTTGATGATAAAACAATATGCCCCAACCAACTTGTTTCTTATGTCATCCCAGATTTGTGATATCAGTCAGTGATCGATTGGAAACGGTGTGAGGACAAGGCAGAACAGATCAAAGTTCTTTAAATAGATATTGTTGATGTCTGTGTGTATGTTTGAGCGATGAGAAGTCAGATTACTGGTGGCTAGAGATATGTGTCTTCATTTTATGTTTATGAAATACTCTGTTTTTGCTGAGAGTGAATATGTGCAACAGTACACCAGCTGGCCAACACATTTCAGTGGAGTGTTACAGCATTCAGTATGATGCTGCTGCCAATGTCCTGCTACACCCAAAGACTTCCCTGCACAGATGGTGACTCTTCCAGTCACCACTAGAAAGTCTAAGCTCAGTGGTGTAATCCTAATCATTTAATTTTAGAAAAAAAGCATAATCATCCTCAAAATGAGTGTCGAAGTTAAATAGCTCATGTCTCATTCTTGTTCTCGTGTGTCATTCAAAGCAGTGGTATGACATCATCCCATCTCCCAGATTTTGACAGATGCATTGCCTTTTTTGATCCATCTTTGCTTGTTTTAGCTGGTTTTCACCCATTAAATGGCAACAGGAATGTTTTGAAAGGTTGAGTGAAGCCCTATTTGTATTCGTGCACACTGAAGAACAGAGAAAACTATATCAGATTAGAGGACTGGCTAAGAATCTGAAGATGGAGATGAAGGTTAGATAAGCTCACATATCTAATGATCTAATGTTGATGTGGGCTAATTAGGCATAATTTGTAGTTGGAAGTAAGAATCTGTGTGCTTTACTTCATCAAGCTTCGTCTCCAGTGGATTGCATGAATTGAAAGTTGTTAGAGAGAAATTGTGTAAATTGTGTGTGTGTGTGTGTGTGTGTGTGGGGGTCCAAAAAGACTGTTTTAATACAGAGAAGAATACACATAAAAAATATGAGTAATCCTGCTGTGCTGATGGATCAGATGGGAAACGAGTGGAAATGAAAAGTTTGATTTACGAGGCTCACTCTGGCGTCCCAGGGCAGTAAGGATCGAAATTCCCATTATACGAAAACAGCGTCCCTCTTGTACAGTCCCACTTAACGAGCCAGGTTTGGGCTCCAGGAAGCAAGACCTCTTCTGCTGCCATTCCTGGCTGAGCTCAGCTAGCCTAATGAAGTGAGACAGGCGAGACAAGTGGCCAAAGTGCATAGGACAGATCTCCTGTGCCTTGCCCAGAGAGAGAGAGAGAGAGAGAGCGCAAGAGAGAGAGCAGACAGATAACTCTGAACTTTGAGACAAGGACTGCATCAGGACTGCAGTTGACTCAGTAAACCACAGAAGCCTTTTAATTTTGCTGTCACGTCCACATTTCACATCCCTTCCTCACACCGAACAGTATAAATAAAGAAACAGGTGCACAGAGAAAGAGCAAGAATGTACTTCGATGAGGTAATGCTTTCGCTGCAAAGTGCATTGGTATACAGGGTCAAACAGATTTCCAAATGCACTAGAGGCCTTCCCAGGCATCTGTGGGGGGATGACATCATCAAATCTGACTTAGATGTGCCCTTTTATGGAAGCTGCCTGCAGTGATGGAGCAGAGAGCCCTCTGGGTAATGCCTGGCTGGCTGTTGCCCACAGTACACAGCCTTTGATTTATCTATGAGATGGACTCAGCAGGAACCTCACTTTGGCACAAAGGTGAAGAGAGAGAGGGTGGTTTTTGAAACCTTTGTTTATTTTGTGTTGCTGTCTGGAAAAGTTTAGTCAATATTTTTAAAAAAAAAATTCTTTTGTTTCTGTCCATGCCCGAGCCTTCTCTGCACAGTCTCCTCAAAGATTGTGTGCCGCTTTGGAATGCCATGCTGTGCCATTGTGGGGAGTTGCCGGCGGACGGGTTGTGGTGCAGCTGCCGCCAGGGCACAGCTCCATGCTTGCCCTGCTGTGCCATTGTCCCTGCTCCCAGCCAGCAGACAATGCCCACGCTACAGGAGCAGCCAAAGTGCCAGTGTTGTGATGTGGCCCTGGGTGCATGATCAAACGGGAGCCCATCAGGTCCTACAGGGAGATATACAGGATCCCACATTGACACCTGCAGGTTTAGAAGTTGCCAGCCAGAACTCTGGGCACATTTCAGCTTGGCACAGACTGTTATGCATTATATAAGAGACTGGCAAATCTGGCATGGAAGGAAAGTTGGAGGCAGGAGGCAAAAATACAACTGCAAATAAATGACCGAAATAAAATGATAAAGTTGAAAAACAGTTTAGAATGATGTGTTTTGTTTTATTTTGTTTATATTTCTAAGACATTATTGTTTATTCATATCAGGTCTTATTAGACAGTTGGCAAACCAAACATACACACTGGTAATTTTCTTTGTTCACTGGTCATGTTCTCTGGCCATTCTCTGATGGTGCAACAGATGTCACTATGTAGGCAGAGCACATCCTGCCAATGCACGCACACATCAGACATAGCATCCAGAACAGGTGCCCGTCCTGGCCTCCAAGCCAGCCCACTCTCCTCTGGCATTGAAGTGTTTGGCAGATGATAACAAACCCCCTTATTATTTCACACACATACCTGCTGGGCACTCACTTATGGAATCACCTGCTGGTAGAGCTCCATATCAAGCCCACACACTTGAAATCTAACGAAGGGAGACTACCCTGAGAGATGTATTTTAGCAGACTTTCTGGCGATTATTGCCAAACAAGTACCAGACCAAAGTGAGTTTTATATATTGTTTGTTAATGCAGTGAACTCTTGACTCCTGTGAACTCTTGCCTTTTTTGCAAATTCTGGGACTCCCTGTTCAGATGACATGATTCATTCTTTTGAGTTTCTTTGAAGCCATACTGGCACCATAATCATTATTGGCACTGTGTAACAGACTGAGATTTTTACTCCTCAGTCACATTACAAACTTGAATATAACTCTGCAGAATTGGAAGAATAAGCTAAGTAAAAACTCACCATTTTTAATGTAATCCACCTGCTGCCTACATGCCTCTCTCACCTGCCTACGCGCCTGCTCCTCCCCCTCACTCACTCACACATGCCATAGACACTCTACTGTTTTTCCATTGACTGCACACAAGAGCATGGCTGGAGTTAGAGTTTAGCTCGTGTAGAAACATGAGTTACATCTGACTAGTGAGCGCTAACCTGTACAGTTTTAAGTCAGTGCTGTATACTCTCTGATCAGAACCAGAGGCCAGTTTCCAATAAGTTGTGGAAAGCGAGCCTCCATGAAGAGGCTATATAAACTATTTATTCAGTTTAAGTCTCAGCTATCCACTCAGGTGTGAATGAGGAATGTAGAATGAGGTAGAATAGAGGTAGAATCATTGATACACCACATGAGGAATGTAGAATGAGGAAATAGAATGAGGTAGAATCATTGATACACCACCATTTTGTGGTACATTAGAGTGAGGCCACAATGATTTGTGCTACTTACTGATTTGTTTTCATAAAACTGCACAATCATATGATCATGCAATCATAAAAAGCATGCAATTTTTCGCCAGTCCATATCTTCAATTATCGTTACAATGTCTGGACAGTGATCAGATCAGATTATATCACCGATTGCACAGGGGTTGGCGATGGTGATTAGTTTAAGTGTAGTTTAAGGATATATGATATGCAGTCAAGATGAACAAATGACTTGCAATGTATAAGTATATATACTCTTTTGATCCCGTGAGGGAAATTTGGTCTCTGCATTTATCCCAATCCGTGAATTAGTGACACACACAGCACACAGTAAACACACAGTGAGGTGAAGCACACACTAATCCCGGCGCAGTGAGCTGCCTGCTACAGTGGCGCTCGGGGAGCAGTGAGGGGTTAGGTGCCTTGCTCAAGGGCACTTCAGCTGTTCCTACTGGTCGGGGTTCGAACCGGCAACCCTCCGGTTACAAGTCCGAAGCGCTAACCAGTAGGCCACGGCTGCCATGTGCAGAACAGATCAGTTGTGTGGACTTTCATGTTTCCAATTTTTTCATTCTCTGTATTTATTCTCCCTGTTTCTTCATGGCTTCTTATCAAATATGAAGAACAACACCAGCATGTGTTCATGCAGAGTGGCAAAAAGAACTCAAAGCAATTTCCAAAGAGTAACAAATTCCAGTTTTCCATTAATTCTGGCAATGCAGCATCAAGTAATGAAATATTAAAATAACATCTAAAATGAAAAAAGTTGCATAATGGTTTTGGTGTGGAAATGTTGAAAGGGTTCTCTCTCTCTCTCTCTCTCTCTCTCTCTTTCTAGCTCTCTCTCTCTCTCTCTCTCTGGCTGTCTCTCTCTTGCCATCCTCCAGTGCACATCTAGAGCAGACCGTTGGTTCATTCTGGGTAAGGCCATCAGCAGACAGGGAAAGCTGTCTCTGAGGTCACTTTTCTACCTGAACTATCTATTATTCATTTTGCAATGAGGTCATCCGAGTAAATATATGAAATCAGGCAGCAGGCAGTGTTCACCAAATTTTCTTCACCTAAGTGGGCACTGAAACACTTACTGTTTTGCAAGCCTTCTGTGCATCTGCCGATTTCCATGTCAGTCATGCAGGAACCCTGCAGGCCATGGTGAGGCACAGCTCTAGTGTTCTACTCCTAATTAGCAACAGAAGGGTCATGGCCATTGCTGAAATGGCCTTAAGGATTGGAATCCAAAGGCGTGTTCACTAATTTTAGCATCATAAATTAGTGACTCATCTGTGTCAGCACAAGCCCATGAACTTAAAGATGAAATTGAACATGTAACTGCAGCACATCTTTGTGAAGTGCCATTGTGAAGAACGTCTACACATTCAACTTTTTTTGTACTCTTGCGTGAGAGTTTGAAAGCGCAGACATAATCAAGGGAAACTAAAAAAAAAAGATGGGAGATGTTGAGAAAAAAAGCTTTACCCGTACGAGTCAGGGAATGGAGCTTGAGTTTGTGGTGCATGGACTGTTTGCGATACAGTATAGACTGTTTCAAGTAAGGGGTAAAATAGTTTTAAATAGTTTTATCTGCATTGAGCAGATCATAAAAAAGTGCAGCATTCATAGTAAAGTTATGTTGGTGCATGTGCTGTTTGTGACATGGCAGCTGAAAGTCCTGCATCCAGCTGTGGAGGGATTCAGTTCAGCTGTCGAGGGTTTGGGCTGCGTCGGGGGATGGTGTTGGGACAACTCAATTAAAGCGAATTGCCAAGGTTTGTGTTAGCAAGTGAACCCAGTGTTTTCTGCTGTTGTAGAACCAAACCATAATGTATGTTTACTCTGTGCAGAGCCATGGACTAAGGGTACATTTTGCTGTGCAGAACATAACTTATTCTATTCTTCTTGTACAGAGCACTTACTGTGAAACCATGCAGTGTCATGCACATTAATCAAATGTTGAGGCCAATTTTTCTCCATTTGAATGCATTCATGATACATGATGCAATCTCCTAGAGGGCGGGACTAACATTTGGTTGTAATTTATTTTACCTTTATTCATTTTTGGGCAAACAGCAAGTACCAATATGATAACATATCAAATATTGGACACCTATATTATTTCCATTTCAGAATGTTGGTACTGACAAGAAATTCTGAAATAACTGTACTCACTGAGCTGCCAAAAGTGTCAAATTAGTTCAACTGTTTTAGCAATGTATTAAGTATGTAGTTAATAACCTGTAACTTATATTAAATGAACCAATGATTTAAAGGAGAGACGGTCCAAGTGGTGATTTGTCATGATGGATTGTTTTCCATTATCGTAACACATTACAGTTAATGGCAATCATTCCAAGTGCCGTAATGATACAGAGATGGTGAGATTTGTGATTACAGACGCACAGCTGAGGTCAGTCTTGAATAATGTCAAATCAATGTATGACTCACATTGTTTAATAGCTGTTGTTGGCACAGATAGACAGAGAGGGTTGGTGGGTGGTTATCACACACCCAAGGAGTAAAAAAGCCATGTTTCCACCTCTTATAAAATGGTTGGCCCCAGAGAGGAAAAATGTGACGGTCACAATTGCACAATTCATCATCGGGCGTTTTTCTTTATTCGCTGATCATATTATTTACTTTACGGTCTATGAAGGAAAATCTGCGCTTGCTCTCGAGCTTGAACATGTGTTCTGGAAAGACATACAGCGGACTTACAGGAAAGAGGATAAGTATAGTAAGTATATATACTTTTTTGATCCCGTGAGGGAAATTTGGTCTCTGCATTTAACCCAATCGGTGAATTAGTGAAACACAAACAGCACACAGTGAACACACAGTGAGATGAAGCACACACTAATCCCGGCGCAGTGAGCTGCCTGCTTCAACGGCGGCACTCGGGGAGCAGTGAGGGGTTAGGTGCCTTGCTCAAGGGCACTTCAGCCGCGGCCCACTGGTCAGGGCTCGAACCGGCAACCCTCCGGTTACAAGTCGAGTGCTAACCAGTGGGCCACGGCTGCCCCTACTGAAATGCAGATGAAAGCCCACTTCTCTCTTGACCTTTCAGATACTGTAGAAATGTCAAAAGGTGTTTTTGGACTAAAAAGTTCTAAGAACACAGTTCTATGAACTACTGAATGGAGAGGCTACCCGTAGAACTACACAGTTCCTAGGGCTGTGTTTTGTATACATTAATGAAGCACTCACAACAGTGGACCAAAACATTGCACATTAATTTGTTTGGCTTTCCCCTTAATATTTTTAAATGGTGTGAAATTGACTCTGTACATTGCCTGCAATAGCCATACCAAACTAGCTTATATTCATGACCCTCTCACGAGAAGAATTATTGCTTCAAAGGAAGATTTTGGTGGTTGATTGCTTTGTTGATTGGTTGATTGTTGGATTTTAAAGATAGTATTGCAAAGCCTTACAAAATAAACTGCAACTACCATACGTTTGCTGCCCTATCCCAGTGAAACATATATTTACGTCTGTCCTGGTTGAAGCAGCAAATTAATAACTTTTTCTAGGTAGATTAATATTAATATGATTAATATCATGCAGTTTCCTATGTTAAGTAAATTAAGTGATTGTTGATTGAAAGTTGAGTGATTCCTTCACGGATTTTTTTTTTAAAATAGGGCTTTTGCTGCCTTGGTCATCAGTCATGGTTCCTATGTGCAGGGAAAATACCCTACCCCAAAACTGAGCTGAAATAATTATAGAAACTGCAGTGAGCAGTTTGCAAATGTGCAGAAAAGGGGGTAGTTTCTCAAAAAATCAGCAAAAATTACCTCCCGTGCGAAACGCTTACATGTACATATTTTAAAACAATCTTTGGGTTGAGCTAAGGGTAATGGGGTGGGGGTTGTTTTGAATTAACCCCTCAGCCCCCCAACCACTACCACCACTCCCCTCCACTCTAGCACCACTAAAAAAAGGCGGCTTTAAAAATGTCACATTAACTTGGTCGATAAAAATCAGACTGTCAGAGCCACCACCCCCCCAACTGTCCCTATTCTATAGAAACAGCTTTTATTTGAGAGCTGCTCTTTAGGCCTGGAGGATTAGGGAGAGGTAAAGAGCTTGTGTAGCTGAGGTGCGACCGCTAAGGCTCTGCTGAAGAAAAGGAGAGGGGATCAGTTGTCTCAGGTAGGCATAATTTTGCCTGGATAATAAAGGTAACTTCAGGAGTGGGGATACTCCAGAGATCTGGAGCCTGATAGTGCTCCCCTGCAATAATAAAGGGTCACGTTGAGATTTTGTGGGCTGCCACTTCTGATGAATGGCTCACTGTTGAGGCTGTATCAGGAAGACACACCTAGTAGTCCTGCTGCTTTTAGGCTGATTAAGTGAAAGAGAAATAGTTTAATTTACCTGATGACTAAAAGGAGCAGTGAATAGTGGAATGTTGGATGCTGAGAGCCATTCCTGCAGTCATAAACTTAAGAAAATACAGAGATGTTGACCTTGGTTTGAGGGAAGAGCCCTGTCTTTGCAGTCGGTGGCTTCTCTTGATTAATCGAATGTCTCCCTTTTTCCATACAAGGTGAAATCATATATTGAAACAGGTGGTCAAGGAATGTCAGTAGTGTGTTAGGGGAATTTGTGATAACATATTTATTTATCTACTCTTATGTATATAGATGCCATCATATATGCACAAAATAAGAAATGTTCTCCTGATGATTAATAGTTTTGCTATGTCTAACATCAGCAGGGAATGCTTAGGCTTGCTGTTTTGACTCTTGTGTGAGACGGCGGTGAAGTGAAATAAGTCCGGGAGTTTGAGAAGTCCCAGGCTGATGTGGGTACCTGTCCAACTGGCGATGGAAAAGTCTGGAAGAGTGTTGAGAGAGAGAGAAGTAGTGTGTGCTGACAGGGGCTGGCGCAGAGCCACTGTCCTTGCTTGTGGCATCAATACATCAGGCTGTGCTACATGAGACACACCCTCCCTGAAGAATTATGGTGTCAGTGACCTCCTTGCACGTTCAGTGCGCCGAACTAAAACTGTCTGCGTTGCTGTAAAAGTCTAGCAGAAAAGCTTAATTTAATGTGTGTGAAAAAAAAAATAGAAATTTGAATTCAAAATACACCATGGGTCGAGGTCCATAAGCCTTCATACATGTGCTCAAGATCTACATACATGGGCCCTTTTAAGACAGGGCATATGTAGAAGGCATGTCTCATATGTCAAGGAGGCGGTGGCACCAGAACGCCATGCTAATAAATATGTCCTCAGTCACGAATTCCTGGCCCACCCTGCCTCATCACAGAACAGCAGCAGGAGCAGCAGAGAGTGCAGAGGAGAGGTCATAAAGAGAGGCATAATGGAGACCGGTTGCGAGCCAATTACCCATGGCGCCCTGCAGGGGATCACACCTCCGTGACTCTTAAAATGACAGAGCATGTTCGAAAGAGGGCCGTCAGCCATGATTGCCTCTCATGTGGGCGCTGAAGCACCTTGGCCCGAGCTGAATAAAAGCATCTCAGGTTTCATCACCTACGAAGGCTGGGTTACAGCTCCTCTTGGGCCCCTGGCCTTCCGGCAGCCTGAGTGCCACTGATGTTTGAGCACAACCATGCTCCAGCAGCCTTTAACACTGGGCTCTATGAGCAATTAGAAAAGAGCAGTAGCGCAGTAGAAAAGTGAGCAAAGATTTGTGTGCATTCTTTTTCAACCTTCATTTACAGTAAGGAGAGACTAGCTAACAGGCACAAGATACAGTACTCAGTACCAGTGTTTGCAGTGTAGGCCTGTACTGTACTGTACTGTGTGCACTATTACACTATTGTGACTCTCCATTTCTGAATTCAGCTCTTGTAGAGGGCTTTCGATATCTGCTTGTACTTTACCCTTCTTTCTCGCAACCTTTTATGAGTCATTATGTGTGGAGAGGAAATTTGTTTTGCCGCAAAACACAGATCCGTTCTACTGTATTTTAAATGCACCCCAGCCAGGTTTTGGTAGAGATCTTCCTGTCACAGAACATGTGTCACAGCAGAATGGGGAGAATTAGAAGTGAAAGAAAGAAAAAAAGTGTTGCCGTGCTGCATAGTTAATTAAGCACCTTTGGTTATGAAATCTAAGAGGGCATCAAAAGATCCACAGCCAGGCTGCCTTGGCCCTCAGGGAAGTTAGTATGTGGGTGGCTTTATTTATTTATTTATCTATATCAGTTATTTTAAAGTAGCTCCTCCGGCTCTTTCCTTTAGAGGTTTCTATGATCTGAAAATCAAATGCTGAGAAGTCATGGCTTGCTGTCAAATCGCAGTCTTTTCTCACAAGGCCTATCCTTGGCCTCCACTCTTATGTTCCCCTAAGTTTTTTTAAATGGGGATGGGTAAGGCATGAATTAAACTTTGGAGTTCAAAGGCACACATGCACCAACTTGAGCACTCTCTTTCTCTCTCTCTCTCTCTCTTTCTCTCTCTCTCACTCTCTCTCTTTCGCTCTCTCTCTCTGTCTTTCGCTCTCTCTTTCTTTCATTATCTTTGCCTTGTCCTTGTCAGAAATATAAAATCAGCCTGTATCTCCATAGGGGTGGTGGATCAAAGCCTCTCGCTCACCCATAAGATGTATCTTCTGCCAGATCCAGTAAACTGTATGAGTAAATGGTTCCCATCATCCAGGCTGTGATGAAGTACCAATGACTCATGTGTGTATAGGTGATTTGTAATCCTGTTGCTCATGGATGATCATCTTGGCAGCACAAGTGCTCTCTGTATGGCCCTTTGACCCAGAAAAGCTAAAAAAGATTTCCTGCTGGACATACAGATGGTGGGCATTCCTCATAGATACAGAGGGAGTTGACAGGCTAGCTTTTGGGAGAACAAAAGTATTACAGTTGGTTATGAATGGGTCATATGGAGGATAAAGGAAGAGTGGAGGAGAGGAGAGAGAGTGAGAGAGAGAGAGAGAGAGACAGAGGCCTGCTTTGACTTGGGTCTCATCAGTAAATATAGACAGCTCCCTCTTCAATTAATGAACGCGGTCAGAAATGTGCATCTAATGTAGTTACAGAGGAGATCAAATTGCTGAAGAAAGCCTATTGTACCGGACCGATAACCCACAATTACTGGATACTGAAGTCCCTTGGGATTATGCAGTCATAGTTCTGCCTGGGCCAAGCAGGGGACCCTGACTATGGATTCAGTCTCCACGTTGGTTTGATTAGAGCCCTAGCATGAGACAATGTTGTTCGTCAGTGGGAGTGATCTGGCCAGGCTCACCCGGGGTTGGACTCTGCAATCAAAGGGGTTTGCTGCCAAGCTTTTGGGCTTACCCCTGACCCTGGGGGCTTTTAGGGGAAAAAAACCCTTTCTTTTCGTCCTCCCCTTCCTCTCTTCTCTAATGGTCGCTTGTGTTCATTCTGGGCTTTCCCCAGTATCGTGTTGTACCCAAATGGCTGTTCTTCCGTGCTGGTGTTGTTCCTCTGTAATCATAATCAGATGTAAGCTCTCACTGTGACCTCGTGTGGCGTTTCCTCACTCCAAAACAATAGAGGTCTCGCTGCATGGACCGCTGGGGTGTGAGCCGCCTCAGCGCAGAGGTCAATCTGTGGCTAGCCGGGCCCGAGGCAGGCGTCGCCCCGGTCGATTCCGCATGTGCCTCAGCACAGAGGCAGTGGAGCACCACACGTTGTAAGTTTGTTCGTTTAGTCATGTTTGTCAACTCTCGAGCCCACAACTGGATCGGGTTCAACCTAGATTGACACAACAATGAAATGCAATTATGATGTGTGGTTTTGCGACCACTCGCTGCAAATCACAAGTGGAAAATTACAACTCAAAACCGAGGGTTGCTTAAAAAAAGTGGAACACCACATGCCTGACAAGATTTTTCCCTCCCAGAGGAGTTAGTTAATTAGAGTATTTATTTTGTGCTCATAAATATAACTGGAGACAGCAAAAAAATGCAATGGGTGTTGATTGTTGTTGTGCCCTTTTCTCGGTCTCTCTCTCTCCACTGTCATCATAACAGTTATACTCTTATAGGCAGATGCACTTTCTAACTCAAATATCTCCTCTAACTTTGCCACCCCCCTCTACCCTACTCCTGCCCCTCAGTCTTTCTCCTTCTCTGTTTGCGTCTGTCTTTCTGTTTCTGCCCCTCTGCCTTTCGCTGTTACGTTGAGCACTTCAGGATCAGGTAGTCATGTTGCAGTTAGAAATAATTACACTGTGTAATTGCTTGGTGGTTCGTGACAACATTGTGTTTAGGGATATAATTACATGGCCGATGTCTTTGTTGTTCAACATTTGACCCTATCTTTGCTCCTGGATTGCCTACAGTGATGCTCTGTGCTGTGTAATGTGTCAGGACCTGTACTTGGTGCTCTCTAATTGCAGGTATTTTCCCATGCTGAAGCACCTCACTCAGGTGCAAGGGTTGAGAAGCTGGACTCTAGACTAGGATATATGATAGGGCAGGTTTTAGAGATACAGATTCTCAAAGATGTTGAGAAATGTACATTAAAAACTAACCTGTTGGGAATAGATCTATAGTTTATGTTTTTCTCTAGTACGGAAAGAACTATGTCTGTTACATTGGTATAGTCAGGAACAGCAGTGTAAATGTCTCTAGCATACTGAGACTGGCAAATCAAAACGTGCTCTTTTCCTGTTTCCATTTACCTTCTTGGACAAGTATGCATGGGAGGACATAAACAAGCCATAAAAAAAGGAAAAGGCGAAAAGGACCCTGACAAAATCATGAGATTATTAAATGCTCCATTAATAGGGATGGGGAGGGTTTCCCTCTGGTGTGGGTGGCTGGGCTGATTTATGAGGCTGAGCTGAAGGCTCCTTTATTGGACAGGAGCTTTCGTCTGAGCTGGGTGTCATGCAGTTTGGCACACTGCTCAGAAAGTATTACCCCTCGCCCTCCCAGGCTTTGCTGCTGCCCCCCGAGAGACGCCTGCAGACCCTGGCAGACACCCGCCCAGAGTAGGCAGAGCATGACATGGAGGAGGAGGAGGAGGACGTAATTGATCGGTTTCATCTCACCTGTGGCTTTCTTCACTCCACAACACTTCTACGATGTGAGCCTGCGACTATGTTCACTACTGTATATCTAGAGACTGGCCAGGTCCAGCTGCACTGTGTCAGCTCTTTCTTTTCCTCTTTCTTATCCTCTTACTCTTTTCACTTCCCTCTCGACATTCACCTCGGGACCCTCTACTCTGGTCCTGATGACATCTGCGTAAATCTCTGAGTCCTTTAAGTGGATCCTGGGCTGCTTTCCCAGGAGGACTTGTTTCCCAGCCCTGGGGACTCCTCTGCTATATTTATGAGGACTGTGTCCTTCCATTCCACTCCATCACCTGGTGACACTCTTGCATTGACATTCCAGACAGCTCTTCTTGTGTATTTATTAACTTCAACATAGTATTGAATGCGGTGAACATCCATTCAGGCCTGCATAGAGGGTTTTTTTTGTGTCCTTGTGTTTAGATTTTGTGCCCAATAGATCACACATTTTTTTCATATTCTCTGTCATATGTACTGTATGAGCGATGTCAGGTAATCTTGTAGATAAACTCTAAATAACCATCTTTAAAATATATACTTTTGGCTTTTTTGCCTTCAATTGGATGACCGTAAAGAGAGTGATAGGACGCGAGTGGGAGAGTGAGACGGGGTGGACCCGGGACGGACTCGAGTCTGGGTGCCAGTGGGCACGTAGACTCAAATATGGTACAGGCGTTTATAAGCCAGCCGTCCCCCCAGAAATTTAAATTTTTGAACACATGGCCTAATATTAAACATTGTTGTGCTGCCACAGACACGTGTGTCCTGATTTATTTATACCTTGGGGTCAGCAAAGTTCTCTAGGTGACAACGTCAAACACCCACTCACAATCAAGCTGTATATTTGCCTGCACTTAGCTGCAATTTGTTTACATAACCTCTTAGTGTAAACAGTTGGGGAAATAGCACGTGATGAGCACGGAGAGTTGATTGTTTAACAAAACAGAGCACCCCCGCACCCCGGCACCAGACAGTGCCGTCTCCAAGGCAGAGGTACTCAAACACACTAAGTGTTCAGCTGGCTAGTGATTAATGGCCAAACTGTTCCCACTCGCTGATTCAACAATGGAGATTAGGCTTTATTTGTTTAACAAACACAGCATTTTTATGATACTTGACCTTGAACTCGCACTGTTTATTTGCCGATTCATCACTGGGCAGGTACCCATTATAGCACCCTGCGTCATTTAGAGGCTTAGGTGATAGCCAGTCCCCTTTCATTCCAGGGAATTTGTTCTGTCTTGAGGAAAATAGAGTCACAGGTGAGAATGTTTGCTGAATGACCTCACAGTAAAACTGTGATCTGAAAGCAGCACATACAATATTTAGGGCTGGGTGAGTATCTGGGACGCTTCTCTGTGTGCCTCATGTTCTGGGCGGGGATGGGTAGGCTGGGCTGCAGAGGAACAGAATGCTCCTTTATCACAGAGGAACGTATGTGTCTGAGCATTGCCATTGCTCAAAACTGCTGGACCTGCTGGTGTACACAGGGAAGGCCCGAGGCATAAGCGAACTAAGCGGCTGCTTGGGGCCCCCTGGCCACCAGGGGGCCCCCAATCGAGTTTCTTTCTCTTTTTTTA